>NC_062520.1:24858058-24940558 GCF_022655615.1 Tachysurus fulvidraco | reverse complement strand
ATTTCTTTTCCGTGCTCTTTCACAAGAGCGTGAGTGAGCAGGGGGAGATTCCCAGGAAAAGGTGGTGGCACTTGCTCTCCCGGCAAAATAAAAACCAAACCGGATGAATTAAGATGATTAGAAATACACTCCCACGTTCTCTCTTTAGTGCCACCCTGACTGAAAACATGTAGGCAAATTATGTTCTTTTGGCAGTTTCTATATTAGAAATCTGAAACTTACTGTCCTTAGATTTGTGTCCTAGAAATTGTTTCCACCCAACTGTTAAACCTGAGGGTGTGATGTCCACAGTTTGCTCTGTTTTTCAGAGCTTCATATATGGAAGCAGGTAGTAGTATATTAGGGTTTATACCACCAAGCTGCCACTGCTGAGCCCCTGAGCAAGGCCCTTAACCCTCAGTTGCTCAGTTGTAAGTCACTCTGGATAAGGGTGTCTGCTAAATGCTGTAAATGTAAATCTATAAAGCACTTGTGTAAGTCGCTCAGGTTAAGGGCCTTGCCAAATGCTGTAAATGTAGATTTAACGTTGATGGAATCAACCCACTCTAATGAAGCCTGTAAGTGCTTGGCTTGCTAGCGTTATCATTTGTGTCTTAAATCCATCAGGATAAAATTGTCATAATTGACTGTGAAGCTCAGGTGGGGTATATTGAGCTTTAGACCTCTGTGGCATGTGCTGATCACTTCTTCTCCTACACTCCTCCCTCTCTCCTTCCCTCCCTGGGCCATGGTAGGAGCACATCTGAAAGTCTTTATGGAAAGGAAGTGGTAATTGCAAGCAGCCTGAAACCTTCCGAATGGCCTGTTCCCCACTTCTTTGTTACCCCTCAGTCTCTCTCTCTCTCTCTCTCTCTCTCTCTCTCTCTGTCTCTCTCTCTCTCTCTCACACTCTTTCTCACTATCTGCCCCTACACTAATCTTTCATGTCTCTTAAACATATTCCAAATCATCTGATATAGACTGTTCATGTCGTGAGAGGAAGTAATGCCGGCGCTATCCCCACCAAATAACTTTTTTTTCCACCCCAAGCCAAAAATGGATTTTAAATTACATTTCTAAAAAAAAAAGAGACAATCTCCTGTCTCAATAAAGGTGCAACTTGTGGTTAATGTTATTGTTAATATCCTGAGGTGTGTGTGTAGGTGGGTTTGTGTCATTTTCTTTTTTATTACTTGGTTACACATCATCCCTCTTTAATAACAGTGCCAGCCTTCATAGGTTGGTCTGAAACTGGTGAATTGAGATGCTCATTCTTTCAAAAGGATGCAGTTCTGTTCACAGGTGCCTATTTTGCTGTAGTTGATATTTGCCTGTCTATCAAACCATCTGATGATTTTTGTAAAGTGACTTATAGTTATGCAGCTAGGAACATGCGTCAGGTGTCAGATTGTGTTCTGTACTGATTTATACTTCGTTGGTTTTGTCCAATTGTGCAACTCATTATACAGTGTGACTCTTCCTATTTTTTTTTTCTCTATCCAGGTATTTTAGTTGACCCTTGGGTGGCTGTTGGATAAAATGGATGCAGAGCAGGTGGTGGTTTCCCCACAATATGGGGCTATCATTGAAATTATTATTGAAGTAAATTTTGTGTAGCTAAGTATGCCATGAGATGAATGTTATATTTATCTGGTAAGTTTTTTTTATATATAGCTTTGTTTGAAATTATGCAGTCAGCTTCTGTCTGCCAGCTGAAAAAAATTTAATAAAATCATCACTATGTAAGTTTGAAGCAGTGGTGGTTCACAGTATTGGCATTTTAATTTAATAGAACATTTGAGCAACTGCAAATACATTCTTTAAAATTCTAAAATTACTTTTTCAAATTTTTTTTCAATTATTTTTTTCTTTTTTCTACCTTTGAATAGATCATACTACTTCTTAAAATATTTTATTTTCTATTTTGCTTGGTACCCCAATATCTATCCTGAATAGAGCCAAGCTGTGGAGTTCTTACTGTAACTTACCAGTGCTTTTGATTTGGTATTCTCTGTTAAAACGATATGCCCATGAAAATCTACAAGCGGCGATGAAAAACGATCTTGAGTAGCTGAAAACACGCAGGACTCTTCTGAAGCTTTTAACCAGCCGCTTAAAGGCACGTGCAGGTTTTGGTCACAGTCTGGCTCGATTTGTGTGTTGCGGGTTTATCGTTGATAGTCTTTGTGGAGCAAAAATGATTGGATTATTTGTGGGAGAGAACAGTTGGAAAGTCTGTGTCTGTGTATGCGAGAATTCCATCGTCCTGTCTGATTGAGCCCATGGAGGGGAAAGTGTCTGTAAGACGTGAAGTGGTTGCAGATTAGCCTGGAGTTCATAGCTCAGCAGCTCACAGAAAGAAGTGATCTCATCTGAAAGTGACACAGCGTGCCACTGCTCAGCATTGACCTCAAGACAGAGTATTAAGCCTGGAGGGAAAAGGCAGACAGATTGATACCATGTGCCTAGAAATGTGGTAGATCTCACACTCTCTCTCCTTTCTCCTCATCAGTTTCCAAGAACATATGAGACGGGGAAAATAGGCCAGAATTGCCAGTGCTAATGCAAAGCTACATCCATCATTTCACCATATGGATGTTCGCACACACTTTTCCATCAGTCCTTATAAAGCCTGATAAAAGGAAAACCTTGGGTAGAGCCATTTTCTTGCTGTCAGCAAGTCTAAATCCTCCTCTACTCCAGCAGCCACTAGGCTACTCCAGTATACAGCAGTGCATTTCTGTGCACCAAGAGGTTTGTGCCTTATTAATTATTTTTTTCTTGTTTGTTTGTTTCTGTGCTCTATTAGTTACGCCAAAGCAGCTTTCTGTCTGGAGGAGCTGATGATGACTAACCCACACAATCACCTGTAATGTGAGCAGTATGCAGAGGTACTGTAACTGACAGCTTATTTTATCCTCTCCCTCATCTGTCACTATGTTTGCCTGGCTTTAGTTTAATGGAGCTCTTTTCAGTTGCATGAGACACTATGTGCCAGTGCAGCTTACTGTTCATAAAGATGAGATCATTCACTTCAGGTTTCATGTTAGCCTTACGCGTGCATCTATGTACTGTGTCTCTCCTCCCAGGTGAAATACACCCAAGGGGGGGCTGAGAACCTCGAGCTGGCCAGAAAGTATTTTGCGCAGGCACTCAAGCTGAACAACAGAAACATGAGGGCCTTGTTTGGCCTCGATATGGTGAATCATGACTTGTGCTGAAGCTAAAGCAAAGCTGTCTTACACCTCAGAAATTGCTGGTCACTGCTGACTCAGTCCTTGTTCCTGCTTCTCACCTTGGAAAAGCCCCGATCCGCTTCTTTTGAGAAATGTAGCACTGCAGACTTTTTGCATGGCCATTTTCATGTTTATGACGAAGATAAATAAACTGCCGGCAATAAACCAATGGAAAAGAGCCGGCCGTCGTCCTGTCCAACGTGGACCAGCTGCTCGGCTTAGGGCGTATCTGCGCTGAATAAGCCTTTCGTCTGCGTATTTATTTAAACAGGAGGTTGTCCATTAACACCAATGGATCATTTGTAAGTGACTCCTGACATAGGAACACAAATAGCCAGCTGGGAGTAAAAGGAAGGCAGAGGACAAGTGGGGAACCACACACAGGCGTGCACTGTTCTCTTACACTCACGTCTGCTCGCGCGGACACACACACACACACACACACACACACACACATACACACTCACACACACACACACACAAATGTATGACAGTTGCAGGCAGGAGTTCAGACATGGCTCAGGCAGTCACACAGCTATGAAGGGTATGCTTGTCGATTTTACTTTACACCTCGAGATAAGTCCAATTAATGCTGTTTTACCTCACTTCATACTCTTGAATCCTATTATTCCATCCATGTTTAAACCATAAATTAGTTATTCAGAAGATTTGATAACTTCACAGCATTTTGTCTTGCAGTACTATCCTAACCCAATGAACACAGGTATGCATAGGAGCCACAGCAAATGTACTAACACAAAAGATAAAGGGCAAACAGTTACTGCATGCTGTACAGAGAACATGAGTTACATACAAGGTCTAAAAAGAATCTTCCTTTAAAACCTGGACATTTTGTTGTGGGCACCATGCTGTGCTACACACTGACAGTAATACTGTATTTCCAACAAATACTTTTATGTCAAGTCATGTCTTTACTTGTTCCATTTCAATCCTTCCAAACACAAAGGGCCGCATGTAACAACAGAATATAAATGTGCATGTATGTATGTAATTCATTACTGCTGATGAATTCGTCAGTCAGACTAGACATTTTGAGCCTAATTGTAAGGGTAGAGTACAAACACCTGACCATCTCTCTATTGTTTGGACAGGTCAGGATGTGACAGTGTCTCAAAACAGGCAGGAAGATAGGTCTTACATCTTGCATTTGGCTTAATGTCCTATGATAAGGGAGAACTAACTGGTGGGTAGGAATTGGCCAAGATCAAATTACTGAGAAAATCAGGGGATAATACAAAAGGAAACTAAACACACACACACACACACACACACTTATCAAACCTATTGGCATATTTTGATAGGTGAGACTCTAGACCATACATCTAACATCATTTCATGCTGAGCGATAAGTGCTGACATTTTATATATTTATGAGAGAGCTTAATTTATTTATTGTATTTTTTTTTATTTCAGATAATCTAAATAAGCCCAATAAAAGGGGCTTATAATCTAAATAAGCCCTACCTGTTTATCAGAGATTTGGGGCTTCTCTGTACTTAGAACCTTAGAACCTCTTAGAACCTCTTCATCCACAGATAAAATAGATTAACCAACATGCTGTTGCTGCAAAGCTGAATTCCAGGTTATCGTGAATATACCCAAAAAAATCACTTTCTCTGATCTGGGCAGTCAAGAACCTATTGATGTGAAAGTGGCAGTTAAGAGATGGTGTGTTATTTTCTTTTAAATTTCACTGATCACATCTGAGAATATGAAAATATGCCTTCTCCGGAGTTCATGCTTTAATATAACACTTCTGTCGGTATATTAACACATTGGTTATATGGGAATATTCACTCACCAAACACTTTATTAGGAATACCTACTCATTCATGCAATTGCCTATTCAGCCATGTGGCAACAGTGCAATGCATAAAATCATGCAGATCAGGCCAGCAGAATTGTGTAATGTTCAAATGTAATCTCAGTGATTTGTCTGTGGCATAATTGTTGGTGCCACATGAGCTGGTTTAAATATTTTATCATTGCTGATTCATGCACAACAGTCTCTAGAGTTTATTCAGAATGGTGAAATAAATAATTAACTGCCCAGTGAGTTGACCATTAAGGTGTTGTTCTACAAGACACAATGTGCCAAGTTTCTTGCTTAGAGAAACTCACTTCAACTAAAACAAACAAAAACACAGCATTCTCTATATGACAGGCTCACATTATTGTACCAGCCGTGCTCACAATATTTCAGGCATTCAGATAGCACACTGTCAGGAACACCTAAACTGTATCCTCTGACTGTTCTGATGATTTCACAGTCACAGGAGATATTCTGGCTGGTCAGAGAGCAGCCTGAAACAAATGATTGAAAACATCACAAACGTGTAGATGGTATGAACTTTCTTGGTAAACAGATCACCATAATGACATGTGCTGGGAATTTCTACAGCTTTCTCTTAATGTCATGTACGTGGGCTATTTTTATTATTATTTATTATATTCATTACTATTTTTTATTATCCATCATCATTCAATTTTGTA
Organism: Tachysurus fulvidraco; assembly: GCF_022655615.1. Classification (NCBI taxonomy): domain Eukaryota; kingdom Metazoa; phylum Chordata; class Actinopteri; order Siluriformes; family Bagridae; genus Tachysurus; species Tachysurus fulvidraco. Next base: position 24,934,829 of record NC_062520.1, on the reverse strand, counting down.
CAATTAAAAATGAACAGTTTTAAATGCCTTCTGTAAATCAGACCTGTCTATAGAATGTCTTGAGAAACATATTCCTGGGAGAATGTTCTTTAGTAGTAAGATCATGAGATGATCATCAAGTACTTAACACGTGATTTAACAATAATCACGATTCAAATCACGATAATCACGATTTAAAAAAAAAATTTCCATCACTCAGGGAGGATCCGGGGACAACATTCATTCATTTAATTATCAGAATTTTCAGATAATTAATCAGCTTTATTAATTATCATTATCAGAATACATTGAGTTCGAAGCATTGCACATAATCAGAACAAAAGTTTGCTTACTATTTGCCAATTATACTCACATTTCGTAGGAACGGCAGCCGCAAAGATCCCCATCAATACAAACACACGCAAAGATAAACGCACGACCTCCATGAAAAGTTTAGAACATGACAGGCTTAACTCCGCCTAAGAGGTGATTGGGGAAAAAAATTGGGCTTCTTTTCGGGAAATCACATTTTTTTTACACCGTCTCACCAGTCACTGCAGTTTTTTTATTGTTTAATTTTTATTATTATTTATATTTTTATTATTACTTTTAATTTTAGTAATAATGTCATTTGAAAATTAAATGACATTATTGACATTGAAAATATTACATATAAAATAAATCAAAAATAAATGAAATTGAAAATATTAAATGTGTTCATATATTATATAATCAAATTACTAATACATGATATTATAGTCATTTGTGTATTTATCTCATAATGCTTCAGGTGTTACTTTTCTTGTCCGCTAGATGGCAACCAAGGACCAAAAAATTTGTAAATCCAGCTCTCAAAGCTGTTTTATGAGAGCCCAAAAAATATATGATCAAATTAAAACCTCCAGTAAATGAAAATCTTCTATCTCAAAAGGATAAAAAGGCATTCTATCTATCTATCTATCTATCTATCTATCTATCTATCTATCTATCTATCTATCTATCTATCTATCAGATTGTTTTAATTATTACTTTATCACAATCGGAGCCTGTGGAGGGAGAAAAAGAAACACACACACACACACACACACACACACACACACACACACACACACACACACACACACACACACACACACACACACACACACACAGAGTAATCATGCATATAAAAGGGTAACTACTTGGATTTAAGGGAGGGATAGTGGATTTTTAGTGGATAAAACCATAGTGGACCTTTGGTTTGATCCTTAATTTTATCTAGCCCTTTTTATAAGCCCTTATAGGTGAGAGAGGTCAAAAGGATCAGCTGTCATACACAAATTCGATGCACCAGATAGACAGTGGAGTTCAAAAAGGACATGCTGAGACAGAAATTGTGGATGCTATTGTAAGATGCTGAGGTCGAGGAGCAGTATAGTGTTGATCTCATTCTGGTCTGTCAGTACTGGCCTCATAAGTGACCACATAAAATTTCATTTGAAAGTTGACCGGGAAAACCAATGTATTAAAGATGATGAGCTCATTGAGAGGATGAATGATGCTGAATAGAATAGAATAATAAAGAACATTTGAAACAACAGAAAGTCAACAAATATTTGTACAGTTTTTGTTTCTCTCCCTATACTGACATATAAACCGACACATATGTGACAGAGTTCAAATCCCAGCACTGTCTAGCTGACGAAAAAAAAAAAACAAATGATGTTGAAGATGTGGACTTAACCATCTAGCTGCTGACTGTGATCTGAAAAAACCTTGTCCACAATGTAATGGAAAACATCTTGGTATACTTCATGGAGTCAACTGTCGTGAACAGGATAAAGGTACATTCTACCTTAGTCACCTTGGAGGTCCTGGCAAGGTACTGCTAAAAGTTGTTGCAGTGCTTCTCCACTATAAAGGTAGATCCTTACAAACCTATGCTATCCTAGATGATGGATCTGAAAGTACTATGTTATTGTCTCAAGCCTCTGAATCCCTAGGCATTGACGGGATAACTGAAACCTTAGTCGTTAGAACTGTACGTCAAGACACTATCGCACTTGAAGGCTTTTCTGCGACCTCTGAAATATCCTCCATTGACAACCCAAACAAGGGGCATACCATTTCCAATGCATTTTCTGCCAACAGATTAGGTCTTTCTAAACAGTCATGCCCTGTAGAGACTTTACAGAGACGATTCAGGTATCTTCAAGATTTGCTTCTTCCAACATTTTGTCAATGTTCAACCACTTATCCTTATTGGGGCAGACTATCCGCATCTGATAAATCCAATTGACCAGGTGTACTTAGGACCTCCTACAGTAAATCTCCAGCCGCAATTCAGACTAGGTTAGGTTGGGTACTTCAAGGTCCAATACCGATTACTAACATGGATGAGACGCAGTGTCTCTTTACCATGACTAACCCTCTAGATGAACTTCACCACGATGTGGAGAAATTATGGCAAGTGGATATCCTTCCTTTTAAAAATGAGTCATTGTTACATCCAAACAAGACCAAGCAGCTATGGATTTGTTGGCCTCTAAGACAAAAAGAGTCAATGTGGATGGTGTGCAAAGAAGCCTATTTGCGGATGGGAAATCAATAAGAGTGTGGTACAAACTTCCTTAATAATGGGAAGATCTAGAGTTGCCCCAAAAAGGCAAATATCCATTCCCCGCCTAGAACTTTGTGCTGCTCTAACAGGTGCACAACTTTCAAAACTCCTTCAAGCTGAACTGAATGTTCCTTTGACACGTACTATTTTATGGTCTGATTCGACAACTTTTTTTTTTTCCGACAACGTTTCGTCTTGGCTGCATTTCTCCAGAACTGAATGAAGAAACAGGACTTATTGTAGTGGGCGGCAGGCTAAGACGTGTAAAGAATATTGAACCAGGAATTGCTCATCCAGTTGTTCTTGACCCTAAACACCCACTGTCCCAGCTAATTGTCAAAGATTGTGATGATAAACTTTTCCATCGTGATTTAAAGGGAGACAAGCTGTAAAGAAACATCAGTGGTCTTGTTTGGAATGCAAGAAGTCGAGTGCTAAACCATCTATTCCTCTAAGCTCCAATTGTATAAACATCCATTCTGGTCCACTGGAATGGATTGTTTTGGCCCCTTCCATGTTAAGGTTGGTTGTTGGACAGAAAAAAGATGGGGCATCCTCTTCAAATGCCAGACCACTCGATGTCTACATATTGACTTGCTAACTAGGCTAGATGTGGACAGTTTCCTAATGGCACTACATCACTTTATATCTAGGAGAGGTAAGCCCTATGAAATTCTTAGTGACCAAGGTAGTCATTTCTGTGGTGCTGCAAGAGAATTGAAGGAAGTCTTCCAGAAACTTACCACCGAATTACAACTTAAATTGGAAAATCAGCAGATTAAATTTATGTTTAATCCACCACAAGCCCCTCATTTTGGAGGATCATGGGACAGAGAGATCTGTTCAATTAAAACCGCTCTGCGAGTTGTACTTGGCAGTCAAACCATATCAGAGGAAGTCTTACAGACAGTCCTGATAGAAATTGAAGGGGTGTTCAATTCAAAATCACTTGGTTATGCCTCATCTAAAATCTCAGATTTTGATCCCATCACCCCAAATCACTCTTCTCTACCACAGGTGATTTCTTTTGGGGAGTCTTTTGTAACACAGTAAATTTTCTGTATTCACAAATTTATTAAAAATGCAAGACTCATTGATCAAGCTTAGGAAAGTGGAGCAAGAATGATTGGATTATTTGTGGGAGAGAACAGTTGGAAAGTCTGTGTCTGTGTATGCGAGAATTCCATCGTCCTGTCTGATTGAGCCCATGGAGGGGAAAGTGTCTGTAAGACGTGAAGTGGTTGCAGATTAGCCTGGAGTTCATAGCTCAGCAGCTCACAGAAAGAAGTGATCTCATCTGAAAGTGACACAGCGTGCCACTGCTCCGCATTGACCTCAAGACAGAGTATTAAGCCTGGAGGGAAAAGGCAGACAGATTGATACCATGTGCCTAGAAATGTGGTAGATCTCACACTCTCTCTCCTTTCTCCTCATCAGTTTCCAAGAACATATGAGACGGGGAAAATAGGCCAGAATTGCCAGTGCTAATGCAAAGCTACATCCATCATTTCACCATATGGATGTTCGCACACACTTTTCCATCAGTCCTTATAAAGCCTGATAAAAGGAAAACCTTGGGTAGAGCCATTTCTTGCTGTTAGCAAGTCTAAATCCTCCTCTACTCCAGCAGCCACTAGGCTACTCCAGTATACAGCAGTGCATTTCTGTGCACCAAGAGGTTTGTGCCTTATTAATTATTTTTTCTTGTTTGTTTGTTTCTGTGCTCTATTAGTTACGCCAAAGCAGCTTTCTGTCTGGAGGAGCTGATGATGACCAACCCACACAATCACCTGTAATGTGAGCAGTATGCAGAGGTACTGTAACTGACAGCTTATTTTATCCTCTCCCTCGTCTGTCACTATGTTTGCCTGGCTTTAGTTTAATGGAGCTCTTTTCAGTTGCATGAGACACTATGTGCCAGTGCAGCTTACTGTTCATAAAGATGAGATCATTCACTTCAGGTTTCATGTTGGCCTTACGCGTGCATCTATGTACTGTGTCTCTCCTCCCAGGTGAAATACACCCAAGGGGGGGCTGAGAACCTCGAGCTGGCCAGAAAGTATTTTGCGCAGGCACTCAAGCTGAACAACAGAAACATGAGGGCCTTGTTTGGCCTCGATATGGTGAATCATGACTTGTGCTGAAGCTAAAGCAAAGCTGTCTTACACCTCAGAAATTGCTGGTCACTGCTGACTCAGTCCTCGTTCCTGCTTCTCACCTTGGAAAAGCCCCGATCCGCTTCTTTTGAGAAATGTAGCACTGCAGACTTTTTGCATGGCCATTTTCATGTTTATGACGAAGATAAATAAACTGCCGGCAATAAACCAATGGAAAAGAGCCGGCCGTCGTCCTGTCCAACGTGGACCAGCTGCTCGGCTTAGGGCGTATCTGCGCTGAATAAGCCTTTCGTCTGCGTATTTATTTAAACAGGAAGTTGTCCATTAACACCAATGGATCATTTGTAAGTGACTCCTGACATAGGAACACAAATAGCCAGCTGGGAGTAAAAGGAAGGCAGAGGACAAGTGGGGAACCACACACAGGCGTGCACTGTTCTCTTACACTCACGTCTGCTCGCGCGCACACACACACACACACACACACACACACACACACATACACACTCACACACACACACACAAATGTATGACAGTTGCAGGAGTTCAGACATGGCAGTCACACAGCTATGAAGGGTATGCTTGTCGATTTTACTTTACACCTCGAGATAAGTCCAATTAATGCTGTTTTACCTCACTTCATACTCTTGAATCCTATTATTCCATCCATGTTTAAACCATAAATTAGTTATTCAGAAGATTTGATAACTTCACAGCATTTTGTCTTGCAGTACTATCCTAACCCAATGAACATAGGTATGCATAGGAGCCACAGCAAATGTACTAACACAAAAGATAAAGGGCAAACAGTTACTGCATGCTGTACAGAGAACATGAGTTACATACAAGGTCTAAAAAGAATCTTCCTTTAAAACCTGGACATTTTGTTGTGGGCACCATGCTGTGCTACACACTGACAGTAATACTGTATTTCCAACAAATACTTTTATGTCAAGTCATGTCTTTACTTGTTCCATTTCAATCCTTCCAAACACAAAGGGCCGCATGTAACAACAGAATATAAATGTGCATGTATGTATGTAATTCATTACTGCTGATGAATTCGTCAGTCAGACTAGACATTTTGAGCCTAATTGTAAGGGTAGAGTACAAACACCTGACCATCTCTCTATTGTTTGGACAGGTCAGGATGTGACAGTGTCTCAAAACAGGCAGGAAGATAGGTCTTACATCTTGCATTTGGCTTAATGTCCTATGATAAGGGAGAACTAACTGGTGGGTAGGAATTGGCCAAGATCAAATTACTGAGAAAATCAGGGGATAATACAAAAGGAAACTAAACACACACACACACACACACACACACTTATCAAACCTATTGGCATATTTTGATAGGTGAGACTCTAGACCATACATCTAACATCATTTCATGCTGAGCGATAAGTGCTGACATTTTATATATTTATGAGAGAGCTTAATTTATTTATTGTATTTTTTTTTATTTCAGATAATCTAAATAAGCCCAATAAAAGGGGCTTATAATCTAAATAAGCCCTACCTGTTTATCAGAGATTTGGGGCTTCTCTGTACTTAGAACCTTAGAACCTCTTAGAACCTCTTCATCCACAGATAAAATAGATTAACCAACATGCTGTTGCTGCAAAGCTGAATTCCAGGTTATCGTGAATATACCCAAAAAAATCACTTTCTCTGATCTGGGCAGTCAAGAACCTATTGATGTGAAAGTGGCAGTTAAGAGATGGTGTGTTATTTTCTTTTAAATTTCACTGATCACATCTGAGAATATGAAAATATGCCTTCTCCGGAGTTCATGCTTTAATATAACACTTCTGTCGGTATATTAACACATTGGTTATATGGGAATATTCACTCACCAAACACTTTATTAGGAATACCTACTCATTCATGCAATTGCCTATTCAGCCATGTGGCAACAGTGCAATGCATAAAATCATGCAGATCAGGCCAGCAGAATTGTGTAATGTTCAAATGTAATCTCAGTGATTTGTCTGTGGCATAATTGTTGGTGCCACATGAGCTGGTTTAAATATTTTATCATTGCTGATTCATGCACAACAGTCTCTAGAGTTTATTCAGAATGGTGAAATAAATAATTAACTGCCCAGTGAGTTGACCATTAAGGTGTTGTTCTACAAGACACAATGTGCCAAGTTTCTTGCTTAGAGAAACTCACTTCAACTAAAACAAACAAAAACACAGCATCCTCTATATGACAGGCTCACATTATTGTACCAGCCGTGCTCACAATATTTCAGGCATTCAGATAGCACACTGTCAGGAACACCTAAACTGTATCCTCTGACTGTTCTGATGATTTCACAGTCACAGGAGATATTCTGGCTGGTCAGAGAGCAGCCTGAAACAAATGATTGAAAACATCACAAACGCGTAGATGGTATGAACTTTCTTGGTAAACAGATCACCATAATGACATGTGCTGGGAATTTCTACAGCTTTCTCTTAATGTCATGTACGTGGGCTATTTTTATTATTATTTATTATATTTATTACTATTTTTTATTATCCATCATCATTCAATTTTGTACAATTAAAAATGAACAGTTTAAAATGCCTTCTGTAAATCAGACCTGTCTATAGAATGTCTTGAGAAACATATTCCTGGGAGAATGTTCTTTAGTAGTAAGATCATGAGATGATCATCAAGTACTTAACACGTGATTTAACAATAATCACGATTCAAATCACGATAATCACGATTTAAAAAAAACTTTCCATCACTCAGGGAGGATCCGGGGACAACATTCATTCATTTAATTATCAGAATTTTCAGATAATTAATCAGCTTTATTAATTATCATTATCAGAATACATTGAGTTCGAAGCATTGCACATAATCAGAACAAAAGTTTGCTTACTATTTGCCAATTATACTCACATTTCGTAGGAACGGCAGCCGCAAAGATCCCCATCAATACAAACACACGCAAAGATAAACGCACGACCTCCATGAAAAGTTTAGAACATGACAGGCTTAACTCCGCCTAAGAGGTGATTGGGGAAAAAAATTGGGCTTCTTTTCGGGAAATCACATTTTTTTTACACCGTCTCACCAGTCACTGCAGTTTTTTTATTGTTTAATTTTTATTATTATTTATTTTTTTATTATTACTTTTAATTTTAGTAATAATGTCATTTGAAAATTAAATGACATTATTGACATTGAAAATATTACATATAAAATAAATCAAAAATAAATGAAATTGAAAATATTAAATGTGTTCATATATTATATAATCAAATTACTAATACATGATATTATAGTCATTTTTGTGTTTATCTCATAATGCTTCAGGTGTTACTTTTCTTGTCCGCTAGATGGCAACCAAGGACCACAAAATTTGTAAATCCAGCTTTCTCAAACCTGTTTTATGAGAGCCCAAAAAATATATGATCAAATTAAAACCTCCAGTAAATGAAAATCTTCTATCTCAAAAGGATAAAAAAGGCATTCTATACAATTGATGTGTTTCACATTCACATGTGGATGTTACGGTCAGGGGTCCACATATGTTTGGGCCACATAGTGTGCAAATATCTTTTAACATCATTTAACTCCACGTGTCTACTGCATTAATGTCTGTTTTGTCTATCTATCTATCTATCTATCTATCTATCTATCTATCTATCTATCTATCTATCTATCTGTCAGATTTTTTAAATTATTACTTTATCTTAATCGGAGCCTGTGGAGGGAGAAAAAGAAACACACACACACACACACACACACACACACACACAGTAACCATGCATATAAAAGGGTAACTACTTGGATTTAAGGGAGGCATAGTGGATTTTTAGTGGATAAAACCATAGTGGACCTTTGGTTTGATCCTTAATTTTATCTAGATCAATCGAGGGAGGATAAGGGTCAGCTAGACAGTGCTGGGATTTGAACTCTGTCACATATGTGTCGGTTTATATGTCAGTATAGGGAGAGAAACAAAAACTGTACAAATATTTGTTGACTTTCTGTTGTTTCAAATGTTCTTTATTGGATCTCCCTAACTCCCTGCAAAAATGATATAAAGCGAACTGAAGTATTTTGCAGCATTTCTATTCATTTCTGTAGTGTTTCTTGTTGTCTCTCCATTTCAATACCTGCAGCAGTGGTGAGGGGGGCAGTGGTGGCTCAACTGGTTAAGCCACTGGGTTGTTGATCGGAGGATCAGGGTTCAAGGCCCAGCACAGCCAAGCTGCCACAGCCAAGCTGCCACAGCCAAGCTGCCACAGCCAAGCTGCCACAGCCAAGCTGCCACAGCCAAGCTGCCACAGCCAAGCTGCCACAGCCAAGCTGCCACAGCCAAGCTGCCACAGCCAAGCTGCCACAGCCAAGCTGCCACAGCCAAGCTGCCACAGCCAAGCTGCCACAGCCAAGCTGCCACTGCTGGGCCCTTGAGCAAAGCCCTCAACCCTCTCTGCTCTAGGGGTGCTGTATCACCCCTGCACTCTGACCCCAACCTCCTCAGTTGGGGTATGTGAAGAAAAGCTGAATTCCACTGTGCTGTAATGAATATGTGGTGATAATAATAAAATCTTTCATGCCCCGTTCTGTTCTATTCTATTCTATTCAGCATCATTCATCCTCTCAATGAGCTCATCATCTTTAATACATTGGTTTTCCAGGTCAACTTTCAAATATGTGGTCACTTATGAAGCCAGTACTGACAGACCGGAAGAACTTCTTTTGAATGAGATCAACACTATACTGCTCCTCGACCTCAGCATCTTACAACAACATCCACAATTTCTGTCTCAGCATGTCCTTTTTGAACTCCACTGTCTATCTGGTGCATCGAATTTGTGTATGACAGCTGATCCTTTTGACCTCTCTCACCTATAAGGGCTTATTCCCTTATAGTTACATTTTCCCGGGGAGAATGTTCTTTAGTAGGAAGTTCATGAAATGATCAAGTATAACTTAAATACGTGATTTAATGATAATCACAATTAAAATCACGATAAACACGATTAAAAAAAAACTTTCCATCACTCAGGGAGGATCCGGGGACATCATTCATTCATTTAATTATCAGAATTTTCAGATAATTAATCAGATTAATTAATTATCGTTATCAGAATACACTGAGTTCGAAGCGGTGCACATAATCAGAACAAAAGTTCGCTTACTTTCCATCACTCCGGGGGACATCATTCATTTATTCGTTATCAGAATACACTGAGTATGAAGCATTGCACATAATAATTTGACAATTTTACTCACATTTCATAGGAATAACAGCCGCACAGATCCTCATCAATACAAACACACATAAATGCACAGCCTCCATGATTTATAAAAGAAAAAGACAAAATAAGTAAAGCGGATTGGGCTAGAAAGTTGGGCACCCTTTTTCCACCAAGGCAGTGAGGCTGGGAGCCTGGTTACTGTCATAGATGTATACACTAGATGTCGCCTTGGGTACAGCAGTACATTGGAACAAATGCGTCAATGCGCCCCTCCTATTAATGTATCAGCGTCAATGTAGGCAAATAAAATCACGATAAATCGTCATGAATGCGATTTTCTAGTTTTTTTGGTTCAATTCTAAGGTCAGACATGTATTTATCATTGAGTTAAGAGAAAATTTAAGGTACACTGTACTTACATTCTTCCACTTGAGTAAACTTCAAATGAACAATCACTATTTACCTTAGCCTACTACATGCAACACTGCTACAATGGTGTGACTGTACATGATAATTTAAACAATTAAATTTTATTGGTTTATTAAATATGAAACACAAAGCAATTTGCAGGTGCAGGTTGCAGGTGCTGGGGGGCACGGTCGCTTAGTGGTTAACATGTTTGCCTCACACCTCCAGAGTTGGGGGTTCAATTGACGCCTGAGATAGGCACAGGCTCCCTGTGACGCAAGAAGTTTGTATAAGCAGTAGAAAATTAATGAATGAATGTGTGCGACTGCAATAAGGGAGGTTTGGTGAATCACTGCTCCTACAGTAGATTGCATTACACATTATGCAGTCGTGGCCTAATGGTTAGAGAGTCTGACTCGTAACCCAAAGGTTGTGGGTTTGAGTCTCGGGCCGGCCACGACTGAGGTGCTCTTGAGCAAGGCACCGAATCCCCCACAACTGCTCCCCGGGCGCTGCAGCATAACTGGCTTCCCACTGCTCCGGGTGTGTTTACAGTGTGTGTGTTCACTGCTGTGTGTGTGCACTTTCAATGGGTTAAATGCAAAGAATGGGTCACCGTACTTAGCATTATGTCACGTCACTATTTCAGCGTAATGTTGCCAAAAGGAGGCGTAACACAACTGAAACCGCCATGGAGGCACCTACTGGAGGACCTCCCGTTATCGTAGACGAGGGGTGGCCAACCAGTCAGAGACCAAGAGCCACATTTTTTACTGTGTTACCGCAAAGAACCACATCACACACATCACTATAAATATTAATCCATGTTATATTTACTTGTTCGTAAATGTTTTATAGTATATATTCTTAGAAAATTCATGGCCTTAAAGTCCGAAGACAGTTACAGTATTTTTGGATTGCTTACACACTAAAATTAAAAGTAGTACACTATTAGCAAAACCTCACACTCAAGAGGCAAAACATCAGCCCATATTTGCACAACTATATAAGCACATTGTCAACCTCACACTTGTTGCAAAACTCTACACACAGTGATTTGCAAAACACTAAACACATTTAGCATACATTACACACAAAAATCTATCATGAAGTTACTTCCATGCAATACCAAAGCACTGACTGTCCAACCAATCGGTTCAACACAGTCATCAGGTGTGCAAACACTTGTTTGCTTACAGTTTTTTCTGAATGCTTAAGCACTAATCGTGATTCTTGTAGCACAATTTCTAAAATTATTAATATGTATAGCAAAACCACTCACTGAGTTTGCAAAACTAAAAACACAAACACTGCTTTGCACTACTTTGCAGTAGTTTGCAATTTTGTAACACACACTTTGCAAAACTGTAGGCACAATTCACTGCACAACACTCTTTTTGCAAAACTTTAAACACAACTCACTGCTTACACTCAATTACATTGCATTGTATCTTTCCTGTCTTCAATTAAATTCGTTGAAAAAAAAACTACTGGGTTTTAATGAAAAAAATGTTGGGTAGTGATATTGACTGATACTCAAGAGGGATTTTCACACTGCACTTAAACAATCTATAACCCAATTTTAATCCCTGGGATAAATTCCACTCAAAAGCAGCATTTGTAGTGCGTTTGCAACTTTACACCACATGGTGGCGCCAGTACACAGTATGAAACGATGTGTTATCCCTAGACAGAAATTGTGGATGCTGTTGTAAGATGCTGAGGTCTAGGAGCAGTATAGTGTTGATTCATTCAAAAGACGTTCTTACGGTCTGTCAGTACTGGCCTCATAAGTGACCACATAAAATTTCATTTGAAAGTTGACCTGGAAAACCAATGTATTAAAGATGATGAGCTCATTGAGAGGATGAATGATGCTGAATAGAATAGAACGGGGCATGAAAGCCTTTATTATTATCACCACATATTCATTACAGCACAGTGGAATTCAGCTTTTCTTCACATACCCCAACTGAGGAGGTTGGGGTCAGAGTGCAGGGGTGATACAGCACCCCTGGAGCAGAGATGGTTGAGGGCTTTGCTCAAGGGCCCAGCAGTGGCAGCTTGGCTGTGCTGGGCCTTGAACCCTGATCCTCCGATCAACAACCCAGAGGCTTAACCAGTTGAGCCACCACTGCCCCCCTCACCACTGCTGCAGGTATTGAAATGGAGAGACAACAAGAAACACTACAGAAATGAATAGAAATGCTGCAAAATACTTCAGTTCGCTTTATATCATTTTTGCAGGGAGATCCAATAAAGAACATTTGAAACAACAGAAAGTCAACAAATATTTGTACAGTTTTTGTTTCTCTCCCTATACTGACATATAAACCGACACATATGTGACAGAGTTCAAATCCCAGCACTGTCTAGCTGACCAAAAAAAAAAAACAAATGATGTTGAAGATGTGGACTTAACCATCTAGCTGCTGACTGTGATCTGAAAAAACCTTGTCCACAATGTAATGGAAAACATCTTGGTATACTTCATGGAGTCAACTGTCGTGAACAGGATAAAGGTACATTCTACCTTATTCACCTTGGAGGTCCTGGCAAGGTACTGCTAAAAGTTGTTGCAGTGCTTCTCCACTATAAAGGTAGATCCTTACAAACCTATGCTATCCTAGATGATGGATCTGAAAGTACTATGTTATTGTCTCAAGCCTCTGAATCCCTAGGCATTGACGGGATAACTGAATCCTTAGTCGTTAGAACTGTACGTCAAGACACTATCGCACTTGAAGGCTTTTCTGCGACCTCTGAAATATCCTCCATTGACAACCCAAACAAGGGGCATACCATTTCCAATGCATTTTCTTCCAACAGATTAGGTCTTTCTAAACAGTCATACCCTGTAGAGACTTTACAGAGATGATTCAGGCATCTTCAAGATTTGCTTCTTCCAACATTTTGTCAATGTTCAACCACTTATCCTTATTGGGGCAGATTATCCGCATCTGATAAATCCAATTGACCAGGTGTACTTAGTATTCAGACTAGGTTAGGTTGGGTACTTCAAGGTCCAATACCGATTACTAACATGGATGAGACGCAGTATCTCTTTACCATGACTAACCCTATAGATGAACTTCACCACGATGTGGAGAAATTATGGCAAGTGGATATCCTTCCTTTTAAAAATGAGTCATTGTTACATCCAAACAAGACCAAGCAGCTATGGATTTGTTGGCCTCTAAGACAAAAAGAGTCAATGTGGATGGTGTGCAAAGAAGCCTATTTGCGGATGGGAAATCAATAAGAGTGTGGTACAAACTTCCTTAATCATGGGAAGATCTCGAGTTGCCCCAAAAAGGCAAATATCCATTCCCCTCCTAGAACTTTGTGCTGCTCTAACAGGTGCACAACTTTCAAAACTCCTGCAAGCTGAACTGAATGTTCCTTTGACACGTACTATTTTATGGTCCGATTCGACAACTTTTTTTTTTCCGACAACGTTTCGTCTTGGCTGCATTTCTCCAGAACTGAATGAAGAAACAAGACTTATTGTAGTGGGCGGCAGGCTAAGACGTGTAAAGGATATTGAACCAGGAATTGCTCATCCAGTTGTTCTTGACCCTAAACACCCACTGTCCCAGCTAATTGTCAAAGATTGTGATGATAAACTTTTCCATCATGGCCCAGAGAGAGTTTTTTCAGAAGTTTGGCGTAACTGTTGGATGATTTAAAGGGAGACAAGCTGTAAAGAAACATCAGTGGTCTTGTTTGGAATGCAAAAAGTGGAGTGCTAAACCATCTATTCCTCAAATGTCAGATCTCCCCTCCTCTAAGCTCCAATTGTATAAACATCCATTCTGGTCCATTGGAATGGATTGTTTTGGCCCCTTCCATGTTAAGGTTGGTTGTTGGACAGAAAAAAGATGGGGCATCATCTTCAAATGCCAGACCACTCAATGTCTACATATTGACTTGCTAACTAGGCTAGATGTGGACAGTTTCCTAATGGCACTACGTCGCTTTATATCTAGGAGAGGTAAGCCCTATGAAATTCTTAGTGACCAAGGTAGTCATTTCTGTGGTGCTGCAAGGAATTGAAGGAAGTCTTCCAGAAACTTACCACTGAATTACAACTTAAATTGGAAAATCAGCAGATTAAATTTAAGTTTAATCCACCACAAGCCCCTCATTTTCGAGGATCATGGGACAGAGAGATCTGTTCAATTAAAACCGCTCTGCGAGTTGTACTTGGCAGTCAAACCATATCAGAGGAAGTCTTACGGACAGTCCTGATAGAAATTGAAGGGGTGTTGAATTCAAAACCACTTGGTTATGCCTCATCTAAAATCTCAGATTTTGATCCCATCACCCCAAATCACTCCTCTCTACCACAGGTGATTTCTTTTGGGGAGTCTTTTGTAACACAGTAAATTTTCTGTATTCACAAATTTATTAAAAATGCAAGACTCAATGATCAAGCTTAGGAAAGCCAGGGCTGATTCAGTGTGTCTGATAAAACCATCTTATGGAATTAGGGGGAATTTTACTTTCACTGGAGGTTTATGGAGTTGAAGAGTTCAGTGCTGGGTAAAAGCTGTTATGAGACACGGACATGTTATAAGAGACAAAAATTTAATTTGAATAACTGGCTTATACAAGTAAATGACTGACAATAGCAAGAGAAATGCTGAAAATGAAATATTTTATCACATTGAATACAACTAAGTGAGAAAACTAGGTCTCACCATACACAAACATTTACACCTAAATGCAGTTTAGTGTTGCCTATATTTAGTATATTCATAATCTAATCTAGAATGAGTGTGTGTGTGCCCTGCGATGGGTTGGCACTCCGTGCAGGGTGTATCCTGCCTCAATGCCTGATGACGCCTGAGATAGGCACAGGCTCCCCATGACCTGAGTAGTTTGGATAAGCGGTAGAAAATGAATGAATGAATGAATGATCAAATCTAATTTAAAATATATAATGGAAATTAGCATGTAGTATAAAAGGGAAGAAAATGTTTCATCCAATCCATAAATACTTGAATTTGATGGCCTTCAAATTGCATTAAAGGTTTATGTGAGGGTTTTGTACAAGCTAAGGCAGAGATTATGCCCAGAAGAAATGACCTCGCTGTATGGTGATAGAATATATTCATTTAATCAAAACTAGTTTATTGCCAGGTGATAAGATTTTAACCAACTGTGCATATTAGCCCATTCAGCATCTAGTATTCAAGTAAATTGGTCCAGAACTGAATAAAACAAACGTTAGAGTTGGGTGTATGTTTTTGGAAAAGTCCTTTCAGTGCTGTGACAGGCTATAATATGCCCGGGTGCATTAGAACATGTCTGGGCATATTCCATTTCATCTTGATGGTGGCTACATTGGCTCAAACAATTACCAATGTTTTTGTATATTATGCATCCTCAGAAAAGGCAAATCATAAGGTCTCATACTAGAAAGTCTTCTATTGTTTTTGCTAAGACATTTTTCTGTGCTTTAATTACAAATACAGATGCCTCACTTAGTCTTGCTAAATCAAAGTCAGTGATTCTAAAGACAAGAAAACCTGTTCTTATTTTCATTTCTTTCTTTCAATTTTAAGACTGTTTATCTCAATCTAATTATTTTAGGAAGCCCATACCTAAACCTTTGCAGATGATCTGAATTTGATCCAGCCTTTACGGAATCAAAATGACAACACGATGACTTTTTTCTTTTGGTCACACATTCAAGGCTTATATAGCCAGCAAAAGTGAGTCGGTAGGTCAGAATATCAGTTGTGCACAGGGGCACATAGTAACTCTGTTAGAACTTAACCCTGCTATTTAAAGTTAGTCATGGAATTTATCATTTTATTTATCGCAGTATAAATAACAGGCCAAGAAAGACAGATAGGGATGTACCTGTAGGACATAAAGTAATCAGGGGCAAGTCAAATAGAGATATAGCTGGGAGCTATTCAAAGCTGTTATGTGATGTTCCATAATTGAATCACAATCAATACCTTTAGAGAACATCTACCATGTACTATTGCTTGTGCTTAAAGGAAATGGGTAAAACAGTGAAAGGACCATGTATGCATAGATGAATTCATAGATAGTCTACACACACACAAAAAAAAAAAAAAAACAAGCAGACTTTAAAACAAAAATGCTTCCCTATCACTAGCAAAAACAAAGGCCAAGCCACCGCAGACTGCCCCATGCTACATCTAATAAATGGGTTTTTAACAAGGCCTTAAACACAACCAGCGACTTTGCTTCATGTTCTATTTATTTGTAGCGATTTCTATTCTAATCTATTTAAGTTAAATGTTCATTCTGACACAATATTGTAGTTTATCTTGTAGGTTTTTAATTTAAATCAGATCAAATTAATGAAGGGGGATTTTAAGATGTCTTATGTTCATGTTAGTATGTACCCCTCTGATGTTACACCTTTGGTGCCTATAAAATAACGAAAAATATGTTTTATTCATAAAACTAGACCACTTGTTTGTACCAGGGTGAAAAGTGATTAAGTTGTTTGACAGTAGATGTCCGGTAGGTGGTGGTATTATGACATGGCCTGTAATAATCACGTGAACCACTTATCCAGACTCACGCGAGCCGATCGCAGAAAGTATGATGGCTTTTCGGAGGTTCTATTTCGCTCTGTCTTTGTTCTTCGGCTGCGTCCTCGCAAATACGCACGGTGAGTAGCTCTTTTCACACACTTTGTTCATAACCTCACACGGGAAACATGACTCGATGTATAGTAAATTCTGGAATGTTTACTCCTCGATTATGCGTTACGTTTTGAATCGCGGTATATTCGACATCCTAACGTTTTGTATTACTTAAAAAAAAATACAAATACTTTGAGATGCAGATTTTACGCGCGCGCTCACAGGTAACCAACATCTATTTCATCAGCTACCGAGTCTCATGCGTCCAAGTTATGAACAGGACGTCATCTCCATGTTCATTCCCTCGTTCAATAAGTCGCGGATTATAAAATGTTCGTTTTGACCTTCACTTGTCTCACACATCCTGTGCTATTACTCTGATTTGAAGTCAGTTTGAAAATTGTTCAGCCTAGAAATATAGAGTAGTTTAATATACAGTAGGTCTAACATCACTGTCGTTAAACTCGAACGGAGACACCTACTGCTTTATATAAGATCTATGGTGGTCTGTTTGGACCCTACTAAGTTCGTGAAACATTTTAAATCCTTGTTGTAACCTGCTTGTCCTTGGACAGTTTGCGCAAGCCTCAGCACTCTTGGGCAGATTTTGTGAACGATGCGTAAAGAAGGCAGATCTTTACGCATCCATAGGCAGGATCCCGCACACTTATTGTTGCAGGTAACTAACCATCCCCTGAAGATTACGCCCTACGCTGTAGCGACCCCGAAAAGTGAGAAGCCGAAAGAATAGCGCGTGTCAGTGTGCGTGCGTGAATCCATCTAACGTAAATCCCGCCTGCCTCGAGGAGGGCGCGTCCATTTCGCCTCATATGAACTGAATATGTTCAAAGTGAAATTATATGTAATGTAAACCGGCTATAAATGTTGCATAAATCAACTTGTAACGTCTCTATCAATCACGTGTCTTTTAAAGGCTTTTTGTATGCCATGAATGTTTTATAGTCTATTCAAGAGTCAAGGTGCTTTTATTTCCATTTCAACCATATCTCCAGGGCCATGGTGATACATAAAACACAGACAGGGCTACATGGAACAAAGAGCTAAGGACTTCAATTAGTTAGTCCTAGACACATTAAATGCATCTGTGCAAACACTGCAATACAAAAGGTCTACATTATATTATGTACATCACTCATGCAATATTATTTACCTCAGTTAGAGTTGATGTTGTGTATGAAATGTGTTTGACCAGAGAGAATGCGAGAACTAAGGGAGTTCTAAGGGATGACAACCTTTAGTTAACTTCAGTTGAAAAGCCCAATATTGTACTTAGTAGAAGCTAATCACTGCCAAACTTTTATGTTTAGAATGTTCTCCTGAGGAATCAGTCACCTGTGACAGGAGTGGCAACGCTTCCTTAGATACTCATCGATTGTATGACCAGTATAAAGACGAGTGTGACTGGACTATTAAAAACAAGGTATATACAAACATTTACAAATATCGCAGTGGTAAATGGATGAAGTAGTCACTATCCACATTCATGCGTTTTCTCTGTTTTTTCACATGTAGGATGGCACAGTTATACGCAAATTAACACCATCTTCAAATACAAATGTCGAATGCACCTTGCTTGAAATTCACTTGAGCATAAACTGCATCATTCCACAGGTAGACTGTCTAATAACATGATTATTTCTCCTTATATTGTGTAATAGCTCCATATACTATATGATTTCATTGATTGCACCTTGTCTTTCTTTTTCAGCGTGTTGACAAGTGCATTTACTACAAGTGTGAGTACCCATCTACTTGCATTTAATTTCCCTTAAATTGGGGAGGAAAAAACTTATCAAATGCTGTTTAACATGATTGAATCCATGTTTTCTGTCGTTCTGTAGTAAACCCCAATGGAGCAAGTGAGTAGAACATAAAATTAAGCTCTTCCATTTTTCTACATTCATTTGACACTCCGTTTCTGTGACATATCACACAGTAAATTAGGAATTATCAACATAGTATATCAATAGGATAAAATAATTTGTCATTCACTGTTGTTGAAAATCTGTTTTACTTTAGAAATCTGACCAATGATTTTGTCACTTATAATCCTGAATACCTCATTGTATAATTATCTTGCATGGGTTTTAGCTCGCAATCACATTCGGTGGGAAGTGGTCCTTTCTCTTTGTGTATTGTGGTGGACTTTTTGGTGCTGGAACTGACTGATAAAGTAAGTATTAAAATTTTGACATTGTAATAGTGTATGTCAGGATTCAGCCCGGACTTTGGCCATATGCATTTGTTTATGTTTTGTGTCTGCCCCGCCCTTGTCGCTTCCTGCTCGCTTCTGCACACCTGTTCTTCATGTGTCTAATTATCTTGTCTATTTAGTTGAGCCGCGTTGCCTTGAGCAGTGTGGAATCTTCTGTTGTCTTTTGGTGTCTTTGTCCTGTTTCGTGTTTTGTGTGTGTGTGTGTGTGTGTGTGTGTGTGTGTTAATAAAACCTGTTTTCTTTTCGCTATCCTGCATTTGGTCTATTTTATCCCCGTGTCGCTGACAGTGTATGCATTATTAAACACACATAGGTATAAGTTGTGTGATGTTAGTGTATGTATTATTAAACTCAGTTACTAAAAATCATTTATTTTCTCTATTTTGTGTGGTCACTGCTGTTTAATCCAGTTACTTTGTTCTCACCTTATAGCAAAACGTTCACGATCACATGATGGAAGTGGCTTCACGCTTTATTGGATCTGCAATTTTTTCAATATATTTTCAGTGATTTTAATACACAATTTGGCCAGAGGGTTGTGGAAACCTGACAATCACACTTATACAGACACATTTTATTTGGCGCTGGTTGCAGTTTCTAAGTCCTGTGAGGTCTTAGAATAGGCATGACATTTCTATTCTGTATACAACATGACAATTCCTCTCAAAGGAGTTCAGCAGGGTGGAGATCAGGGCTCTGTGGAGGACCTTGAAGTTTCTCAGCTTCATAACCCATGCTTGGTTCAGAGCTGTATTGTCAGGATGGGCATCTTAGTACCCGTGAAGAGATATTGTAATGCTTCACTATACAGCATATAGACATCATACACTACTGTGTTATTCCAAAAATACTTTGTAGTAATAGATTGGGAAAGAATCACATATGAGTGTGCTGGTCAAGTGTCCATGTACCTTTTGGCCATGTGTCTTGATCTTTCTTTGTTGCATCTTTTCACATTCTCCTACTTTTGTATACATATTTTAAAAATATTTTGCAAGCTTTTTAACTGTCTTTGGACTTTAAGACCATGAATTTGATAAGAATATATAATATAAAAAAATTATGAACAAGAAAAAATATAACATGGATTAATATTTAATAGTATAATGAATATTTACATGTATGTATTACTATATAAGTTTCCAGTTTATTAAGTACACTGTTTCACAACATTGGTGTTATGAGAAGGGTGTAGTAGAAAAGATCTCTGTTTGTTCAGAGGAACACATGAGAGGAGGTTAGTAATTTGAGACCTACTGAGCGATCTAGATGGTAAATAGCTTTCACCATTCTGAAGCACAAGGATTTTTTTTCCTTTCTGCTTTTAGTTAGCTTCACTCTGGCAGGTACCTAAATGTAGCTCTAGTGGAGTGAATTTAGAATAAATTTTTTAAAGTTTAAATTGATATTTATCCCTACTGCACAAGCCAGTTTTAATGCTGGCAAGGAAAAACTCTCTATGAATATGTCATCCTAGTTATGGTCACTGTAAACAAACTCCTCATTGCATTTCAGTTTTTCTTCAGTCATTATTCCTTATATAATATTATACAATATAATTTAATTTACCATGATTCATTTACACCTTTTCATCATTTGAAACAAAGTCTCTTCAGTCTCTTTATATTACCCTACAGAATAAGCTTGGACCTCAACATTTATGTTTTTAGACAATAATTTTACATAAGACGACAAAGAAAAACAATCACAATACTCCTCCTCATTCACGCAAGGAGTTCTAGGCAGTATTGACTAAAAATAGTGTCCACAGAGCCACACGTACCTCACACTTATGTGAGAATTGGCTGAATCAGAAAGGAAATTGACTGAATCAGAAAGGAAATTGGCTGAATCAGAAAGGAAAAGAGAGGAAATTGGGGGATTAAATTGTTTTACAGTTCACATCATGTAAAATATGATACACTATTTTATGCAGTCAGTTAAATCTATCTTTTGATATATGTATGTATTTAATGAAAGCCAAGTGTGGTTTAGCTGTTTTATGGAAGCTACAGACAGAGGAGAGGATAGAGCAAAATCAAATAATTATAAATATATTATACAGTTATTTATTCAATTTTATAGAAATGTCTTTTTAAAATATATACATTTCAGGGTCTTAATTGTCCAAAGATTGTAAACACTACCACAGTAGTATATTTGTGTAGTTTTAACCATTTATCACACACAGTCAAATGCCTGGTGTAAGAGCTATATTGAACCATCTAATGCCACATCACTATATACTGGCCCGTATTTGTAATTGGAAAGCTGTGGAAGCTCACAATGACATGCTGTGCCAGTGAGGACACATGTATTATTTATGTATTAATGTTTCAGACATTTATACTACACACAGCACCTTTTTATATGCAGGTAATCACTGAAATGTGTGTGTATGCTGTAAATTGCTAGAATTCTGTCTGGCTTTTTTTTTCTTCCATTTTTAATCCATGCTCATATAACAAAGCCAAGCTATAATAAAGCAGAGTGAAAGACATGACTGTGCTTCATTTCACTTAAAATGCAGATCATTTAAACATTCATAAAGGTGAAAAAATATACACTGCTCAAAAAAATAAAGGGAACACTTAAACAACACTATGCAACTCCAAGTCAATCACACTTCTGTGAAATCAAACTGCCCACTAGGAAGCAACACTGATTGACAATCAAGTTCACATGCTGTTGTGCAAATGGAATAGACAACAGGTGGAAATTATAGGCAATTAGCAAAACACACCAATGAAGGAGTGGTTCTGCATGTGGTGACCACAGACCACTTCTCAGTTCCTATGATTTCTGCCTGGAGTTTTGGTCACTTTTGAATGCTGGCGGTGCTTTCACTTTATTGGTAGCATGAGACGGAGTCTACACCCCACACAAGTGGCTCTGGTAGTGCAGCTCATCCAGGATGGCACATCAATGCGAGATGGCAAGAAGGTTTGCTGTGTCTGTTAGTGTAGTGTCCAGAGCATGGAGGTGCTACCAGGAGACAGGCCAGTACATCAGGAGATGTGGATGAGGCCTTAGGAGGGCAACAACCCAGCAGCAGGATAGCTACTTCCACCTTTGTGCAAGGAGGAAGGGGAGGAGCACTGCCAGAGCCCTGCAAAATTACCTCCAGCAGGCCACAAATGGATGTCCACAGGTGGGGGTTGTGCTTACAGCCCAACACCGGGCAGGAAGTTTGGCATTTGCCAGAGAACACCAAGATTGGCAAATTCGCCACAAGTGCCCTGTGCTCTTCACAGATGAAAGCAGGTTCACACTGAGCATGTGTGACAGACGTGACAGAGTCTGGAAAAGCCGTGGAGAACATTCTGCTGCCTGCAACATCCTCCAGCATGACTGGTCAGTAATGGTGTGGGGTGGCATTTCTTTGGATGGTTGCACAGCCCTCCATGTACTTGCCAGAGGTAGCCTGACTGCCATTAGGTACCGAGATGAGATCCTCGGACCCCTTGTGAGACCATATGCCAGTGCGGTTGGCCCTGGGTTCCTCCTAATGCGAGACAATTCTAGACCTCATGTGGCTGGGGTGTGTCAAGATGAAGGCATCGATGCTATGGACTGGCCCGACCGTTCCCAGACCTAAATCCAATTGAGCACATCTGGGACATCATGTCTCGCTCCATTAATCAACGCCACATTGCACCACAGACTGTCCAGGAGTTGGCGGATGCTTTAGTCCAGGTCTGAGAGGAGATCCCTCAAGAGACCATCCGCCACCTCATCAGGAGCCTGCCCAGGCATTGTAGGGAGGTCACACAGGCACGTGGAGGCCACAAACACTACTGAGCCTCATTTTAACTTGTTTGAAGGACATTACATCAAAGTTGAATCAGCCTGTAGTGTGTTTTTCCACTTCAATTTTGAGTGTGACTCCAAATCCAGACTTCCGTGGGTTAATAAATTTGATTTTCATTGATATTTTTTGTGTGATTTTGTGTCTGCACATTAAACTATGTAAGAACAAAGTATTTAATAAGACTATTTCATTCATTCAGATCTAGGATGTGTTGCTTAAGTGTTCCCTTTATTTTTTTGAGCAGTGTATATAAAAACCACCTGCCTGATATTGTTTACGCACTAAAACAGCTCTGACATGTTGTTTTATTAAAGACTTTACAGTTTTATTAAGGTGCGGACTGATGATCTTTATACTTTTGGGCCACAAGACAATGAATTTCTCTTTGATGTTAACTGACTCACTGCTAGCAAGTGTATTATTATTTTCTTCTGTAATGTATGTATATATGTTGTTGTATTTGACATGGACTGCTTAGGCTGTTTTAATACAAGTCTTAAACTTTAATACTACCTGAGCTTTTCAATCTATAAAAACTAAAAACAAAGAGAGACTGAGCTAAAGTTTCTGTTTCTTTCTTTCAATTTTAAAACAGCATTTACTGTTTAACTCATTCTAATTCTTTTAGGATGACAAAACCAAAACTTTTGCAGATGATCTGAATTTGATCCAGGCTTTACAGATTCAAAATGACAACACGATGACTTTTTTCTTTTGGTCACACCTTCAATGCTTATATAGCCAGCAAAACTGAGTCGGTAGGTCAGAACTCTAGTTCCGCCACAGCACCTACTGGACATTTTTACTTGCAACTTACAGTTTAACTAATTTTATACAACTGAGGTTTAGGGGGCCTTGCTCAGGGGCCCAGTGGTTCAAGCTCGCAGTTTTCTGATTGGTTGGCCAACACCTTAACCACTAGGCACCAAGGTACAAACATGTGGTCTAGTTTTATGAATAAAACATATTTTCCATTATTTAGTAGGCGCCCCAGGTGCAACATCTGAGGGGTACGTACTAACAAACATAAAACATCTTAAAATACCCCTTCATTAATTTAATCTAGTTTAAATGTAAAACATACAACATAAATTACAATATTGTGTCAGAATGAACATTTAACTTAAATAGATTAGAATAAAAATAACTACAAATAAATAGAACATAAAGCAAAGGTGGTTTGTTTTTTATTTACTTACTGACTTAATTATTGCTTAATTGTCTGTCTGTGTAGAATATCTATGAATTCATGTCTGCATATATGGTCCTTTCACTGTTTTACCCATTTCCTTTAAACACAAGCCATAGTACATGGTAGATGCTCTCTAAAGGTATTGATTGTGATACAATATGGAGCACCACATAACAGCATTGGATAGCTCCCAGCTGTATGTCTCTACTTGACTTGCCCCAAATTACTTTATGTCCTGCAGGTACATCCCTGTCTGTTTTTCTTGGCCTGTTATTTATACTACGATAAATAAAATGATAAATTCCATGACTAACGTTACATAGCAGGGTTACGTTCTAACACAGGGTTATGTGCTCCTGTGCACAACTGATATTTCATACATGGTGTGGCCAAGGGGTGGCCAAGGCAACTTTAGGTATATTATGTATATTATGTATATTGTGGCTAAACTGGGAAACGAATCGATCTCTCTTGTCTGATTAATCTGTGATTAGCGTCTAACGTCAATTTATATAACGAAAATATTTTTCTGGAAAACTTAATCCTGATGTTTAATCTCAAAATTTACCGAAATTGGATGTTTTAGTATTGTACTCTACATCTCAACTCTTTCTTGTCATTGATGGATTTGAAATGTTGAGCGGCGCCGCGAGCAAAAGTCAAACGAAGACTTCTTTTGATAGGTGAAATGAGATGTCAATCAGCATCAAACTTCCAATGCTATCTCATAAAAATTCGGGGTGGTACCTGGGGTGGCCAATCAGCTGTCAGGGGTGTTCAGTGCCACCCCGTACACCCCTCTGGCACCGCCACTGGGTAGGTGGTGTGTGTTTTATTTTTTAAACAAGAAAATCACGTGCATAAAATAATCACGTGAATCATTCACTCTTAAACTTGCAGGCTCCTCGAGCCGGGAGCAGACGGTAAGATGGCTTTGCAGACGTTTTGTCTCGCTCTGTGTTTGTTCTTCGGTTGCGTCCTTGCAAATGCGCACGGTGAGAAGCTCTTTTCACACACTTTTTTTTTAAATTTAAACTTAACACGGGAAACATGACTCGATGTATAGTTATAGAAATTCTGGAATGTTTAGTCCTCGGTTATGCGTTATGTTTTGAATCGCGGTGTATCCGACATCCTAACGTTTTGTCATACTTTAAAAAAATACAGATACTTTGAGATGCAGATTTTACGCGCGCGCTCACCGGTATCCAACATCTATTTCATCAGCTACGGAGTCTCATGCGTCCAAGTTATGAAACGGACGGTCGTCTCCATGTTCATTCCCTCGTTCAATGAGTTGCGGTTTATAAAATGTTCTTTTTGACCTTCACTTGTCTCACACATCCTGTGCTATTACTCTGATTTGAAGTCAGTTTGAAAACTGTTCAGCCTAGAAGTATAGAGTAGTTTAATATACAATAGGTCTAACACAGTGTTGTATAAAGTACTAGAAAGCAATACTTGAGTAAAAGTACAAGTATCGTACTAGAAAAAGACTTTGGTAGAAGTGAAAGTCACGTTTTAGAATATTACCCAAGTAAAAGTCTTAAAGTATCTGATATATACTGTACTTAAGTATCAAAAGTAATTTTCTGATTATTTAATGTACTTTAAGTATTTGAAGTAAAAGTAAAAAGTAAAATTTGAGTGATTTTCGGTAGACATAAAAGCAGGGGCGGTTCTAGGGTTTCATCTTTAGGGGTTTTTAGCCCAGTGAAAATTTAAAACAAGTGTTTTATTATATATTATATGACTACATAGTAAGCCAAAAGTTATGGTATTATTTAAAATGGCAAAAGTGGACACCAAAATTTTATGCATGATGTAATGATGCCAGTCTTGAATCAAATCAGTTCATGTATGTCTGCATTCTCTACAAACAGTGTGTCCAATGAATGCAGTCATTAATAAACAAATATTCACAAGACAAAGACCAAATCAATAAATGTTATTTTTATTTAGTATTGATATCGCATTGATATTTTGTTTGTGCTATCAACTCTGGTAATAAGAATAGTGACATTTCACTGCTTTTGGTTGCCGCCGTTATAGATAAATGCCTCCAGCTCTGACATGCGCGTACACGCTGCGCGTGCCTGTGCTTCTCCGTAGAGCGTGCGGAGCGCTTAATGGAACAGTGGTTCGCCAAACCTCCCTTATTGCAGTCGCACATTTCTTCTGATTTTATTTTGTAGTAACGAGTAACGAAGATGCTTATTGGAAATATAGCGGAGTAAAAGTATACATTTTAGCTAGGAAATGTAGTGGAGGAAAAGTGAAAGTTGACATAAATTTAAATAGCGAAGTAAAGTACAGATACGTGAAATGTTTACTTAAGTACGGTAACGAAGTATTTTTTACTTCGTTACATTACAACACTGGTCTAACATCATTGTCGTTAAAATAGAACGGAGTCTGATTGGACCCTACTAAGTTCGTGAAACATTTTAAATCCTTGTTGTAACCTGCTTGTATTTGGACAGTGTGTGCAAGCCTCAGCACTCTTGGGACGATTTTGTGAACGATGCGTAAAGAAGGCAGATCTTTACGCATCCTTAGGTATACCGCACCCTTATTGTTGCAGGTAGCTAACCATCCCCTGAAGAGTTAACTTTGACAGTTTTCACTTCAGATTTGCTCATTGGGGAGAAATACAAACACATTTAAATATATCTCGTATTAATCTTGAATTTTGTATTTTATTAATCTTTATATTATTCTTTATATTAGCCTTTTGTTCCATGTTTTGTTCTGTAAAACTGCTTTGAGACAATGTCAGTTGTTAAAAAGTGGTATATTAATAAACTTGAATCGAATCGTATCTGGGAGGAAATCCGGCAGAAATATTCTGCCAAAACGGACATGCGGACAACGCCATCGGGAGCGACCCGAAAAAGGGAGGAATGCGTGTGCGTCTGTGAATCCATCGCAGCGCTGTCCAATCTTCAAACCAAGCCGAGGTCACCCCAGAGTCTACTAAAATCCAAGAACATCTGATTAAACGGGTGGAATCAGGTGTGGCTTCTGCTTGGTTGGAATGAAAACCTGCATCCACACCGTCCCTTTGTGGATAAGACTGGACACCGCTGAAATCCCGCCTGCCTCGACGAGGGCGCGTCCATTTCGCCTCATATGAACTGAATATGATCAAAGTGAACTGACCTATAATGTAAACCGGCTATAAATGTTTGCAAAAAGTAACGTCTCTATCAATCACGTGTCTTTTTTTTTAAAGGCTTTTTGAATACCCTGAATTTTTTTTTATAGTCTACTCAAGAGTCAAGATGCTTTCATTTTCATTTCAACCATATCTTCAGGGCCATGGTGATACATAAAATACAGACAGAGCTACATGGAACAAAGAGCTAAGGACTTCAATTAGTTAGTCCTAGACACATTAAATGCATCTGTGCAAACAGTGCAATACAAAAGGTCTACATTATATTATGTACATCACTCATGAAATATTTTTTACTGTACATCAGTTAGAGTTGACGTTGTGTATGAAATGTGTTGTATGTGCTATTAGAGTTTGACCAGAGAGAATGCGAGAACTAAGGGAGTTCTAAGGGATGATAACCTTTAGTTAACTGCAGTTGAAAAGCCCTATATTGTACTTAGTAGAAGCTAATCACTGCCAAACTGTTATGTTTAGAATGTTCTCTGGAGGAAGCAGTCACCTGTGACAGGAGTGGCAATGCTTCTTTAGATACTCGTGCATTGTATGACCAGTATAAAGACGAGTGTGACTGGACTATTAAGAACAAGGTACAGTATATACAAACATTTACAAATATTGCAATGCTAAATAGATGCTGTAGTCACTATCCACGTTCATGTTTTTTCACATGTAGGATGGCACAGTTATGCACAAATTAACACCATCTAGAAGTATAAATGTCTAATGCATTTCGCCTGAGATTCACTTGAGCATAAACTGCATCATTCCACAGCTAGACTGTCTAATAACATGATTTTATTTTTCTTTATATTGTTTAATATCTCCATATACTATATGATTTAATTGATTGCATCTTGTCTTTCCTTTTTTAGCGTGTTGACAAGTGCATTTGCTACAAGTGTGAGTACCCATATACTTGCATTTAATTTCCCTTAAATTTGGGAGGGAAAAACTTATCAATTGCTGTTTTACGTGATTGAATCTGTGTTTTCTGTCTTTCTGTAGTAAAACCCAATGATTCTCCAAGTTATGGAGCAAGTGAGTAGAACATAAAATTAAGCCCTTCCATTTTTCTACATTAATTTGGTACTCAGTTTCTGTGACATATCACACAGTAAATTATGGAATATCAACATAGTATATCAATAGGATAAAATAATTTATCATTCACTGTTGTTGAAAATCTGTTTTACATTAGGAATCTGACCAATGATTTTGTCACTTATAATCCTGAATACCTCATTGTATAATTATCTTGTATGGGTTTTAGCTCGAATTCACATTCGGTGGGAAGTGGTCCTTTCTCAGTGTGTATTGTGGTGGATGTTTTGGTGCTGGTGCTGGAACTGACTAATAAAGTAAGTATAAAAATGTGACATAGTAATGTTAGTGTATGTATTATTAAACACATGTAGGTATAAGTTGTGTGATTTTAGTGTATGTATTATTAAACTCCGTTATAAAAAATACTTACCATTTATTTTCTCTTGTGTGGTCACTTCTGTTTATACAGTTACTTTGTTCTCGCCTTATAGCAAAACATTCACGATCACACATGATGATGGAAGTCTGGCTTCACGCTTTATTGGATCTGCAATTTTTGTGATTTTAATACACAATTTGGCCAGAGGGTTGTGGAAACCTGACAATCACACTTGTACAGACACATTTTATTTGGCACTGGTTGCAGCTGAAGCCCTAAGCCCTGATTTTGAACACTTGTAGGTTACTAATGAATATTTGAACACTACCTAACATTCACAGCATACACCTTGTAATTGCTCACATCCTGCATGTGCAGCGGTACAGTATTTTTTTATCTCAGTGCTGAATCTCAGGTTAAAATAACACCGATCTTAAATAAAATGATTGAAGGAAACATCAAATTATTTGCTGTTTTGTAGCCTAAAATCTTCATAATACATCTATCATGAAATGTAGTGGATTTAAAGAACATATGCATCTGAATGGGTTAGTGGTCCCTTGGTGTTCTCTTAGCCTCACTGTCCTGTGAGGTCTTAGAATAGGCATGATATTTCTATTCTGTATTCAACATGACAATTCATCTCAAAGGAGTTCAGCAGGGTGGAGATCAGGGCTCTGTGGAGGACCTTGAAGTTCCTCAGCTTCATAACCCATGCTTGGTTCAGAGCTGTATTGTCAGGATGGGCATCTTAGTACCTGTGAAGAGATATTGTAATGCTTCAGTATACAGCATATAGACATCCTACACTATTGTTATTCCAAAAATACTTTGTAGTAATAGATTGGGAAAGAATCAGGTGTGCTGGTCAGGTGTGCTGGTCCATGTACCTTTTGGCCATATGTGTCTTGATTTTTCTTTGTTGCATCTTTTCTCATTCTCATACTTTTCTGTCTACATGTATACATATTCTAAAAATATTTTGCATGATTTTTAACTATCTTTGGACTTTAAGACCATGAATTTGCTAAGAATATATAATATAAAACATTTACGAACAAGTAAATATAACATGGATTAATATTTAATAGTATAATGAATAATTACATATATGGATTACTATAAGTTTCCAGTTTATTAAGTACACTCGGTTTCACTTAAGCACAGCATTGGTGTTTTGAGAAGGGTGTAGTAGAGAAGATCTCATTTGAGACCTATTAAGTGATCTAGATGGTAAATAGCTTTTTTTGGACCTTGACATTTTATGTTTTTAAACAATAATTTGACATATGACCACAAAGAAAAACAATCACAAAACTAATCCTCATTCACGCAATGAGTTGTACTGTACTTTAGGTGGTATTGACTGAAGATAGAGTCCACAGAGCCACACCTACCTCACTTCATGTTGCTGGCTTCCTGTCCTTTAGAGGAAATCCTTGGACATTGGAGACATTGCAGACATTGGAGCGTGAGAATTGGCTGAATCAGAGAGGAAAAGAGAGGAAATTGTGAGATTAAATTCTCTTAGTTACATCATGTAAAATTTGATACACTATTTTATGCAGTCAGTTAAAACTTTCTTTTGATATGTATGTATTTAATGAAAGCCAAGTGTGATTTAGCTATTTTATGGAAGCTACGGACAGGGTAGAGGATAGAGCAAAATCAAATAATTATTAAAATTGATTATAAATATGCATTTATTTATTCAATTGAATATAAATGTCTTTTTAAAATATATACATTTCAGGGTCTTAATTGTCCAAAGATTGTAAACACTCCCACTGTGTGGAGTGTTGACAATTTATCACACACAGTCAAATGCCTGGTGTAAGAACCATCTAATGCCACATCACTATATACTGGCATATTTGTAATTGGAAAGCTGTGGAAGCTCACAATGACATGCTGTGCCAGTGAGGACACATGTATTATTTATGTATTAATGTTACAGACATTTATACTGCACACAGCACCTCTTTATATGCAGGTAATCACTGAAATGTATGTGTATGCTGTAAATTGCTTCTGTCTGGCTTTTTTTTTCCATTTTTAATCCTTGCTGATAAAACAAAGCCATGCTATAATAAAGCAGAGTGAAAGACATGACTGTGCTTCATTTCACTTAAAATGCAGATCATTTAAACATTCATAAAGGTGATAAAATATATATATATCTTTCAA
Source organism: Tachysurus fulvidraco (assembly GCF_022655615.1). Classification (NCBI taxonomy): domain Eukaryota; kingdom Metazoa; phylum Chordata; class Actinopteri; order Siluriformes; family Bagridae; genus Tachysurus; species Tachysurus fulvidraco. The sequence goes on along the minus strand of NC_062520.1, from coordinate 24,903,850 downwards.
ATGTTCTATGTTTTAAAGTTTAAAATGCTCAAGTTCTAGTTTAAGACATTCATATGCTTACAAGCAAATTTAGAGCTCTATAAACACCACACTCCAGCTCCTAATGATATATGATGAGGATTTTACAAGTGTAATTTATTGTCCTTTGTTCTTTATAACTATAAAGCCTTAATAACCTTTATGTGATGATCTTACATGTTAGTGTTGCTACACTGATCAGCCATGAAAACCACCTGCCTGATATTGTGTACACACTAAAACAGCCCTGACATGTTGTTTATTTAAAGACTTTACAGTTTTATTAATGTGCGGTCTCATAATACTCTTTATACTTTTGGGCCACAAGACACAGTGAATTTCTCTTTGATGTTAACTGACTCATTTCTAGCAAGTGTATTATTTTTCTTCTGTAATGTATATATGTTGTTGTATTTGACATGGACTGCTTAGGCTGTTTTAATACAAATCTTAAACCTTAATACTACCTAAGCTTTTTAATCTATAAAAGCTAAAAATCAAGAGAGACTGAGCCGGTGAAGAGCTTTGTGTGCCTGCGGGCACATCAGCTTTGTGTTAAACAAGTACAAACATGCTCAGGTTTCACACTGGGTATCACAAACGGATAGATTATCATCTATCAAGTAAACAAAGAGGTTAAGTTATTATTTATGTGACTCCACACTTCGTAACACTTCAAGTTGACAAAATGATAGATTAGTCAAGTCACTCAAGAAGCTTTTATTTCCATTTCAACCATATATAGTTGTTGCAATACATAGTGGAAATCAGACAACGTTTATCCAGGATCATGGTGCTATATAGAACCAAGACAGAGCTAAGGATTAGTAAGTAGTAACATTAAGTGCATCTGTGAAACCTGGGGCAAATGGTGCAAGACAGAAAGACAAAAAGACTGTGCAGGACAAAAGACAATAAACAAAAATAGCCCCAATACAGTGAACTGTATGCTCAATCAATATTGTTTGTGCAGAAATACTGGAATGAACCCTAATATTACAGCAGCAGTTACATGAGGTAACGAAAAGTATTGTGTAAAACAGCAATCAGCTGAAATGTGAGACAGCAAGTTACTTTTATTGAATACATTTAGGCAGATAAAGGTGGGTTACTTTCCCTTTTTGAGGCTGTGGATTAATAATTCATAGAACAAACACTTATCGAGCTAAAAAAAAAAAAAGATGAGTACAGTATTTTCCGCACTATAAGGGGCACCTAAAAGCCTTAAATTTTCTCAAAAAATCGGCCGTGCGCCTTATGAGTGCACTGAGTTCCAAAAATCTGTAAAAATGTTATTGTTCGACTTTGGTAAGCGCTCTGCTTCATTGACTGTCGGACCATTTCCCGCTAACACAGGGACGTAATACATACTCTACGTACGCTGGCAGCGATAAACCAATCAGAGGACATTGTGTAATACGTACAGTACGTACGCTTACCTCCGCCACGCCTCCGGTAGGTATACTACCGGTATGTTGCAAAACAACATTTGTTTCTTTCTAACCATTATGCGCAAGGGCGTAGATTTGGGTAGGGACGGTAGGGTCGCCAATATCCAGGGAACACTCAATTGTCCCTAGCAATAATTCTACTAAGCCTATATATATTTATACATAACCACTAATGTCCGTCTGTGTCTTGTGCTTTTTTACTTATATTTCATTTAACATTTATCCAGGAATCATTAAATAAGATGAAAAATATTTTACAACTGTGTTCTGTAAAAAATAGCGCAACTAGTGGAACACAAGAGGTTAACAGATTTACCCACTACAGTGAATCCCGCCTCTGTAACTCAACTCTCTAAAAGGATTGTCCTTTGCCTTTTTTGAGTCCTGCCTCTCTAACCCACGTCGCTGTTTGATTGGCTTTGTCTTTCTCGCTAATGTGTTGAGGGCGGCTGCAGCTATATTCCGTTGTATGAAGCAATATGCAACGTGATTATGCAGGCCACCGGTATGTGAGGAAGAAAGTATTCTTATAACAACAGTTTTATGCACAAAATACGGGGAATGTTGTCCCCACCAATGTCAAATAAATTATGTCCCCACCAAGGTCAAAATCAAACTTTCGCCATTGATTATGCGCTCCACACTCCAGTCTAGCAAGTGGAGGTAAATGCACCTTAAGTTGGTTTGCCATCCACCAATAAAAATCAGATGCTTACGAGGCACAATTCAAACTACAGACTATCAGTTACACGGTTGTAAATGGGAATAGAGCAGCTGAAAGAATTCAACATCAATGTATCTATGGTTCGAAAGTGGAGGAAGCAAGAAAATGTACTGCGCCAAGTTAAGAAGACACAGTAGATGAGGACTTTGATGGATTTGTGGGAGAAGATTGATTAAAAAATAATGTGTGTGTTGTTAAATAGTAGAATAAAGTTCACCTAAACTCACTGTTTTGCTTCTGTTACCTTTTTTGTAGACCGTATGTTTACGGTGCGCCTTATGTATGGGTTAAGTACAGAAATAGACCCGTAATTGAGACTGCGACTTATAATCCGGTGCGCCTTATAGTGCGGAAAATACTGTGCTTGTAAGACAAAACACAGTTAAATGTGGTTGAGTGCGTCCCTATTTAATGGGAAATAAGAATACCGTTTGACACTAACTTTCAATCTTGCAGTACATAATTTGAACGAGGCTATGATTGTCTCTTGATCGCCACTTTTGTTATGTATCAATGAAATGTTAATCCATCTGTATTACATTATTTTGCATGTTTCAAGGAAACTTCTAGTGAAAAAGGTGAGATACAGTTTAATCAAAATTAGAGTGTTGTTTTTTTTTTGTCATGGACCTCTGGCATTTTTGTCTACCTTTTTGTGTCCTGTTTCCTGTTTGTAAAGGGCGACAACTTTTTGGACCATCCTTTTTACTAATTCCTAACATGCAGTCAAATGAGTCACTCAAAATCCCCCTACCTACTTTAAGTATTTTATGTGTTCTACTGTATCTCAAGCACATCTGGTGCAACTACCACTTGAAGTATTTGTTGTGTTGTCTATTATCAGTTGCTTTTGTTGGATTTTGTTCATTAAAAACAGCTAAAAGTTTCTCAATTTTGACAATAAACCTGATCTGAAATGGGAGTTGGATCAATTTGATTGCAACTGTATGTATAGTATCAAACTGTGTCTTGCCATCAGATTCTTTTGCTTGTTATCAGGGACTAAATCATACATGAGGTGCCATAGTGAGTATGGAAAAACAAAACGGTCTCATAGGTTCAAAATGTGTTTTTGTTCAATGAAATTAAGATATATCAGCTGTATTAGTGAAAATAAGTGCGCATTCACCAACTAACAAGCACCAGTGAAACTGGGAGGCAAGAGTGAATGACTGGTTAACAAAAGTGTTATTTAGCGTTCTAAATGAATGGTTAACAGATGAGTAATTTAGCGTTCTAAATAACCAAGTGAAATTAATAACTGAACTGTAATAATTAAGCAATAATGGTTGCTATTGTTTGACATGTCGTGCTGTCATTGTTGCTGTTCTAACACCCTGATCCATGTGCATATTTTTAAATTTGATCATAAACTAAAAGTAAAAAAGAAAGAGCTTGTATCATTAACCGTCTCAGATCTCTTTGTATTTATAAAGTCAGGACATTTCCTAAACATGTCAGGAAATCTTTATGTATTTAACCAGAACAGGCACTTTCTACAGTAAATGCCACAAACACAATGGCTCACGCCACTGTCATGGCTTAGGAATGCCATGAGGGTGGTGTTGTGGAGGTTTGGAGAAAATAGCACACTGTAAGGCACGGGCCTGCTGCGCAACAGGACCTAGCGCTCTTAAATAAATCTCAGAGAGGTTAGACCTCGAATCTTTGCTACTTCTGTTTTTAGGCATCTTTCTAATGCAAAGGTTTAGGAAAAGTAATTCCTTATAAAGTAACAAAAACATTCAAGCTAGCAAACGTTAGCTGCACGCTCTGTTCTGAACATGACAAGTTAGTTATACAACATTTAAATTACAGTGGCATTAGAAAATGATATGATAGAAGGAAGAAAATGACAAAATGGGATAGCATAAATGTCAACAATGAGGGTGCAAGTGTTAGTTGTGATCTTATTTATCACTTCGATGTTAACAGGGTTTGTTTTAGGACTGCAGCTTTTCGGTCGACTTAATATTTAGACAATTGTGTATGATAAAGTTTGGTTTTGTATTTGTAAGATACTAATTCTCATTTGTTCCATGTGCCATAATAGAATGTGATCTGAACGTACAGGATTACATGATGTGGAAATAGTATAACAGAGAGGAAACAGCACCACCATATATCAAAATGTTTACATTCAGTTTTGCAACAGTTTTTGCCCTTTGCACTTGTTGTCTTTCACATTTCAGTATATTGCTGTTTTGCACAATACATTAGAATACCTCATGTAACTGCTGCTATAATACTAATGTGTTCATTTCAGTATTTCTGCACACGCAATATTAAATATACAGTATTTACACTGGTTGGTGCTGCTTTTGTGTATTGTCTTTTGTGTAATGACTTGTATAATGTTTTGTCTTTTATCCCGCACTGCCTTTCTGTCTGTAGCGGCTAACTTATGTTGTTAAAAGGCCGCTGAGGGGCTGAAATGTAGCAGCTATCTTACGTTGTTAAAATGCTGCTGAGAGGCTGAAGCAGGAACTCAATGCATTTGCAACGCATATTAAGTATCAGTGAGGCAAACAGCAGTGAGGCAAACACCTGAGAGAGAGGGATGGCAGGAGAGAGAGAGGGATGGCAGGAGAGAGAGAGAGGGCAGGAGAGAGAGGGGGGAGGGCAGGAGAGAGTGAGGGAGGGCAGGAGAGAGAGAGAGGGAGAGCGGGGCAGAAAAGAGAGAGAGAAAGAAAAAGAGGGAAGGCAGGAGAGAGAGAGAGAGAGAGAGAGAGAGAGAGAGAGAGAGAGAGAGAGAGAGAGAGCAGGAGAGAGAGAGAGGAGAGTCAGGGAGGGCAGGAGAGAGAGAGAGGGAGGGCAGGAGAGAGAGGGAGGGCAGGAGAGAGAGAGGGAGAGAGAGAGAGAGAGTGAGGGAGGGAGGGCAGTCCCTTTTTATTGCACAGACAGATATTGCACAGACAGGAGAGAGAGAGAGGGAGGGCAGGAGAGAGAGGGAGAGAGAGTGAGGGCAGGAGAGAGAGAGAGGGAGGGAGGGAGGGAGGGCAGGAGAGGGAGGGAGGGAGGGCAGTCCCTTTTTATTGCACAGACAGATATTTCTTCATGTTTGTACAGTATGTGTATATGGTCAACAAAGAATACATCGTCCTGACTCACCCCCTCTCTCTCCCACACTAAGTGAACAGGTGACTAATATTCCTATTCCCAGGTAATCCCGTGACCCTTCACCATGATCACCTTCACCTTGACATTAATTTAACTCTTTCATGTCCCTTTCACTGTCTTCTTGTCTTGTCCTACACTGTTTGCACCAGGTTGCACAGATGCACTTTATGTGTCTAGGACTACTTACTGTACTAAGTCTTTAGCCCTATCTTTGTTTTATGTAGCACCATGATCCTGGAGAAACATTGTCTCATTTCACTGTGTACTGCAACAGCTATATATGGTTGAAATGACAATAAAAGCTTCTTGACTTGACTTGACTTGAATTCTTACAATTACACAACTGATAGTCAGTCTAGGCCTTACTTTACACACTCACTGTGCACTCTGGTTTTCCCCAAAGATTCCTCCTCACCATTCTCTTTTTTTCTTCCTTCTCTCTCCTGCCATCTCTCTCTCTTTTCCCCTCTCTCTCTTTCTCCCTCCCCTCCCTCTCTCTTTCTCCCTTCTTTCTCTCTCCTGCAATCTCTCTCCTGCCGTCTCTCTCTCCTGCTCTCTCTCCTGCAATCTCTCTCCTGCCGTCTCTCTCTCCTGCTCTCTCTCTCTCTCTCTCTCTCTCTCTCTCTCTCTCTCTCTCTCTCTCTCTCTCTCTCTCTCTCTCTTTTTTTTTTAAATAGTGACACTTTTAGAAACTCTTGATTTCCCAACTGGTAACAACATCCTTCCAGGAACATAGGTCAAATACAGAGTGTCTCATATTTTTATCAACACCACAAAGACAATGTTATAGGATAAAAGGTATTGTCATTAAGCTGCCATTTTCCATCAGCATACATTGGGAAGGTTTTAGAATGTTTGTGGTTTTTCTGTGACTGTGGTTTGTACAAAAAATGACTGAAGAGCCTTAAGCCTTAAGATTTTTTAATATGGCCATGTAAAATATTTATGCCTGCAAACCTCAGATCCAATCTTTTCTTAATCTTTGTGACTTATATTTCAATTCTTCAGCAAAGCAAACTAGCTTTATATACTTATCCTTATTCAATATCTTTTACCCTCTCTGCTTTTTAGAGCACTGGTACAAGCCGGTGAATAATTACACCTTAGGCCCTCATTTCATGTTTATTAAGATGCACAATACTCACATTAACCTATTAATCTAAAGACAAATTATCCTGCTCCTGTGAGGTTATGGATCATCTGCTATGTGGTTTTAAAATACTAAGCTTTCATAGCCACAAATGAAGATTGGGCATAAGCAAAAGCTGTATGATCTTGTTTCAGATAAGGATCAAATTTGCCTTCAATAATTTGTTCTTTATTATTTCACTCTGACTTTAACATATTTTGTTAAAAAATATTGTAAATACTCTTACACAATGTGAGACTGTCTTTTTTCTCATCCCTAAGGACACTGCTTGCTCTCAGCTCTCACCACAACAACCATGGACAAACTAGGTTTAAAAGCCACTTTTCTTCTCTGCATTGTACATAACATTCTTATCGGACTGAGCTGACAGGCAACAGTGGGGAGGGTAAGCCGTCTGTGGCTGCTCCCCTTGTGGCTAAGTCCATTGTAGCTGACCCTTCTGCAACTGATGGACATATCAGGAGCAAATTCAGCCACTTGAAGAGGAAAAAAGAATGGCTGAAATAACATCTCTATGCAAGTAAGCCAGACGGAGGAACCAGAGAGCAGCGTTGATGCTGATTTTGGAAATTGTGATAACAAAATGGAAGCAGAACTGGTTTTTAAAATCCCCAAAAAGAGGAGGAAAAAGACTAAAAGTAAAGGCAATAAACAAGCAAAAAAAAAATTGAGTCAGAGGAGGAAGAAGAGAGCGATGATTGATCGACTGACTCCAGTTTGTCACAGGTTTTAGAACTAGATGAAAAAGAAGTGGTCTATACAGCTGCGCACACAAGTTTTTAAAAGACACAAAAGGGAGAACAGTAAATCCTGAAGAGTTTTTTCCATATACTGGGCAGTTTGTTCAAGATGTCAAAAAAAAAAAAGAAAAAATGCAAAGAAAAAACTTGAAACAACTGACGCTTAAAACACTAGTGACCAAACTTAGGAGGAATACAAATGAATGGAAATTGTTGGTTTGCATAGTTTTGATATAAATAAAAAAACAACAACAATGTTTTACTATAAAAGATTAAGAATAATCTACTATCTAATAATGAGTGCAATAAGTGCAATAATCCTTAATATTAATGATGCCAGGGATCACAGAAAAAAAATTTTTTTTTTTTAACTGGCGAAATAGAATAGAGCAGATGTCAAGCAAGAAATGTACAGTGGTTTAGGGTGATTTTACAACTTTACAGACTGGGCAAGCGAGTAGAAAGGTCTTGTGTATTTAAGTCACAATACTTTTCTTATTGGTGGGGTTGCTCTTATGTTTTCACAGTCTTTAATTCCGCAGTCTTATGATATTGAAGACATTTTAAAAAGGAGATTTTAAAAGTGTGAGCATGCTTTGAGATCGAGTTATTTTTTTTTTTATTTGTGTGTAAACTTCTACTCGAAGTATGCAGAGGATGCTGATTAAATATCTTAAGAACAGCTATTGTTTTTTTGTAAGCAGAACAAAGTTCTAATCATTGGATTAAAGTGATTTTAACTGCACTAAAGACAGCCTAGACAGAAACCACTTAGAACCTCATCCGCATCTCAAAAAAGACTGTGTGCATTAATAGACACATGAACTGAGTGATTCATGTGAAATTTTCACAGAACACAGAGACAGAACACACTGTAAGGAAAACATACTCTCACTGGCCAACAATTGGTTGGACAACTATGGTCCCAGTCACCCATAAGTGAGTGCATATTTATGGTAGTTTAAGTGAGCTTGAAGGTACTGTATTCTTCCACCACAATTACAGAAGCTATAATAACAAACTAGTGTGACTATACATGTGGTTTTACAAAATGACCAGGCATCTGGAAAAAAGGCTGGTGTACCCTGAAATTGAATGTATTTAGGAAAAGTAGGAGAAGGAACCGGATGTTGGCAAAGGAGATTCTGATAAACATTTACATTCTTTACCTTGCCATAGACAAGCAGAAGAGAAGAAAAGAGAAGTAGAGGCCCAACTCCTCTCTCTCTCTCATTTTCTACCGCTTATCCGAACTACCTCGGGTCCTGTGCCTATCTCAGGCGTCATCGGGCATCAAGGCAGGATACACCCTAGAAGGAGTGCCAACCCATCGGAGGGCACACACAAACTCTCATTCAATCACACATTACGGACAATTTTCCAGAGATGCCAATAAACCTATCATGCATGTCTTTGGACCAGGGGAGGAAACCGGAGTACCCGTAGGAAACCCCCGAGGCACGGGATAGAAAATGCAAACTCCGCACACACAAGGCGGAGGCACGAATCGAACCCCCAACCCTGGATGTGTGAGGTGAACGTGCTAATCACTAAGCCACCGTGCCCCTGTAGGCCCAACTAAAAGCTGCCAGGGCTGAGCACCTAAGCAGACTCATAGAAAATAACCAGAACAACTCCAGGTTTTTATTTAACACAGTGGCTAGATTAACAAAAAAAGAGAAATCTGAACACACTATTCCATCACAGTTTAGTAGTGAAGATTTTATGAGATTCTTCACTGATAAAGGTATCAGGAACAAAATAGGTGATGTTCAACATATGAGAGCAACTAGTGACCCAGTCTCACCTAAAGTGCTACACTAACAACTACAGCGCTTTACAAGTACAGGACAGGAAGAGTTAGATAAGCTCATTACTACAGCTAAATCAACAACTTGTTCACTAGACCCCATTCCAACTAAATTACTGAAAGAAGTGTTACAGTACATAAAGCTGGTGAGACTCTTCTTTATATTATTAACTCCTTGTTATCTTTAGGTTATGTCCCTAAGTCTTTCAAGTTGGCAGTCATTAGGCCACTCATCAAAAAACCTAACTTAGATCCAAATGAACTATCAAATTATAGACCTATTTCACACCTTCCGTTTATGTCTAAAATACTAGAAAAGGTTGTGTCTGTTCAACTAAGCTCCTTCTTACAGGAGAACAATATCCTCGAAGAGTTTCAGTCAGGTTTCAGGCCCCATCATAGCACAGAAACTGCACTTGTGAAAGTCACAAACGACTTGTTCTTAGCTTCGGACCAAGACTGTATGTCCCTATTAGTCCTACTTGACCTTAGTGCTGCATTTGTCACTATAGATCACAACATTCTTCTAGATCGCTTACAAAATTACACAGGTATTCATGGTCAGGCTTTAAGTTGGTTTAGATCTTACCTGTCTGACCGATACCATTTTGTTGAATTAAATGGTGAATCCTCCAGTTTATTACCAGTTAATCATGGGGTCCCTCAAGGATCAGTTCTAGGACCTCTGCTTTTCTCGATATACATGCTTCCATATTAGAAGATTTGGGATTAGTTTCCACTGTTATGCTGATACAGTTAGTCCAAAATGCAGCTGCCAGAGTTCTCACTAGGACAAGAAAGTATGATCATATAATCCCAATTTTATCATCTCTACACTGGCTACCTGTTAAGCTTAGAATTGATTACAAACTGCTCCTACTTACGTACAAGGCTCTTAATGGTTTAGCTCCCATGTATCTAACTAGTCTTCTAACACGTTACAATCCTTCACGCCCTCTGAGATCACAAAACTCAGGACTTCTAGTTCCCATAATATCTGTCTACTAAAGGTGGTAGAGCGTTTTCTTATTTAGCTCCCAAACTTTGGAATAGACTTCCTGATAGTGTTCGGGGCTCAGACACACTTTCCCAGTTCAAAAGCAGATTAAAAACTCATCTCTTAAGTCAGGCATACACACACACACATAATACATCCCATAAAATTATGCACCATTACATTAGACTTGCACATTTTTATGAACAGCAGATATGTTAATCCCTCTACACTGCTTTTCTCTTTCACACCCATCCCAAGGCGTCCAGACATTGTACCAGCTCCGATCATCTTCTGTGCGATGAAGATTCTGGACCTCCACTGAGATGAGGCTGACTCTAAGAATCCTGAGACATCTACAGATCTACTGTACCAGCTCCAGTTGGACTCTATGATACCAAGAGGAGATCTGAACTCCATGTGACCTTTACACCAATTCAACATTTATCTGACTGTATATTATAATCACACCCCGAGTGTTACCCATATGAGGATCGGTTCCCCTTTGAGTCTGGTTCCTCTCAAGGTTTCTTCCTTACCAATTTAAGAGAGTTTTTCCTTGCCACTGTTGCCTGAGTCACCTCAGACTTGCTCACTGGGGATAAATACATATACATACATACATACATACACACTGAACTATATATATCTTGAATTTTTACTATATTAATTCTCTATATTTCTCATTATGTTTACCTTCTGTACTATGTTTATGTTCTGTAAAGCTGCTTTGAGACAAAGCCCATTGTAAAAAGTGCTATACAAATAAACTTGAATTGAATTGAATCATTAAAGTGACTTTTGGATCAGTTCTCCTCTGCACACAGAGAAAGTGTCATGGGGGGTTTTCCACAGCAGAAGTTGGATATAAGTCAGTAAAATATGGTAGAAAAGCAGTGGCAGTTTGTATGATTTTTTTTTTTATTGTATTTGGATTTAAAAACATCCAATTTTCATTTCTGTTCAAAAAAATACTAAGCTGTTCATTTGTCTGCCATAAAATATTGCTGCCTTCATATTATACAAACAATACAGATGTGGCAACTGGGCCTAGATAGTATTTGAATATCAAAGAAATATCAAGAACTCTAGTTCTCCTACAGTGTGTAAGGCTTGAATTACAGACATCTGTTGCGTTCAGATATCAGTTCAATTCAATTCAAGATGTGCCTTGTATGCTCTGTATTTCGCATTCCTGCCGTTGTTCTACTTAATGTGACGAAACTGGCTATTTCCTTCCAGTCAGTAAAAGCGCAGCCGTGACATGTCAATGCTGAGTTTTCTCATCATGAGCCTTCACAATTCATGAGACGTGGGTCTGAATTCCCTGCAGAATTGAATCAATTCGACCTCCCACTTCCCTTGGGTCTGGGAGTTGTTTTTGTACGTCTTCTATATCATCACGAGAAGTGGGTCTCCTGCTGGACCTGCTACCTCGAGCATTTGCATTTGCATAATGGAGGGTAACCATTCTTTACTGTCTGAGTGAAGTAATGAGCCATGTCCGCTATCTAGATGTGTTTCATTTTTGTGTTCTCTGTGTGTGCTGGAAAGAGAAACATCCGGTCTCGCCTCTTTTAGAGCTGCATTCCTTTGTGCATGCTCACGTGTATAATATCCCTCTGGAGAGTAAACTGACCATTGGTCGGATGTAGCAGTGTAACAGAGTGCCTGAGGTTGCGGTCAGTGCAGGCAGCTAGGTCCAGGTCTGGGTCTACAAGAGATTTAAAACCCTGAATATAAGAAGATTGTAAATAAGTTTGTGTGTTTGATTTGCATGGTCTAGTTTTTGCCTCAGTTTGCCATCTGTGCCTTTGGAAATAAATCCTCTGCAGAGGTGACGAGTTAAATACGCAAGCATTCTAAACAGCGTGAGTCTGCCGATCAGCGTTTCTGGAAGCAACAGTCAGAGCAGCGATAATCATGTGATCGCCGTGTCGAGGGATGAGGTTCGGAAGGCTCTACAGCGAGTGAACGTCAGGAAAGCAGCCGGACCTGATGGGATTTCTGGCCGTATTCTGCGGTCCTGCGCTGATCAGCTCACTGGTTTGTTTACATCCATTTTTAATGAGTCTCTTGCTACATTGGTGGTTCCCACCTCCTTCATCCCTGTGCCTAAGAACAATAAACCAGCAATCCTGAAAAACTGGACTCCTGAATAAACTTGCAATCCTGCAATCCTGAAAACTTTCTATTCAGGGGCCATAGAAAGTGTATTGACTCAGTGTATCTCAGTGTGCTATGGGAACAGCTGCAGTCTAGACTGCAAAACCTAGAGTTGTGTGCTTAGCTGAGCGCATCACAGGGTCTGCTCTCCCCTCTCTGCAGGACATCTACCTCAAACGCTGCAAAAACAGAGCTTCTAAAATCATCAAGGACTCAATCCACCCCAATAACCATCTTTTCACTTTGCTGCCATCTGGTAAGCGCTTCCGAAGCCTGATGACAAAAACCGAGAGACTTAGGAGGAGTTTCTTCAACCAGGCCATCAGGCTCCTAAACTCAAAACCAGCCTCTTAACATCTTCATGTCTCCAATTAATATTCACTTTATCAGTAAGATATTCATCATTCACTACATCACATTGACATACTGTAAGTGTCAACCTGTTTGTACATTTGCCTCTTGCACATTCCTGTGTATCTTAATATTTACTGTAAGACTACAGTATAATGCACATATGCACATTGCCTTTTGTACATCTCTGTGTATCTCAAAATTTAAGACTACAGTTTACTTTCATGCACACTATTTTTCATTCTATATTTAATTTCACAGTATACATCTTCTTTAATATTTTATTCTTCAATTTTATTGTTTACTTTTATTTCACTCTTTCATTGCTACATTTTCACCTGTGTTGTATTTTTTAATAACTGCACTGTCCATGGAGCAGACCTGACTCACATGGTTATATGTGCTCTATATAATTGTGTATGTGACAAATAAAAATCTTGAATCTTGAATCTTATATGCAACCCAATATACTTCTCATCTCATTTCCCATTTTTTCTTTGAAGCCACATGCTCCTGCAACTTTTCTCTCAACCTTTCTAACAGCCTTTCTAAAAAACTACCTTTTTCTGGAAATCCACAGTACATCACCCACATGCGATATTGCAATATACTTTTTTCCTCTCAACAATCAGTCACCAGACAAATGCCTTTTTATTTCCTCTTTTAAATTTGCTTGGTCGTCAGCATGCAGCGGCAGCTGTCATTAAAACTTCAGTTCCCAGAACTTACATGTAACTTTACTGGTTCCAGGAACCGGTGACAAGAATCCAAACTTAAATTCTGCCTACCATTGATGCAGATTGTCTGAACATGGAAAGATCAAGAATATAAATGAATCAAAATCTTACCACTTAGCTCACAATCCCGTCACTGGGTCAGTCTCGTGATTGTGCAGATCTCTCCCCACCAGTAGTCAATTGTGTGGTTCGACGAAGTAACCGTCTTCGGGTTGGTCCGGACCAGACCGATCAGGGATCAACCTTGAGACTGGCATACAGACGATGGATGTCTCCGTGGGACCTCTAAAATTATGGTGGCAGTTTTGATCTACATGTAAAAAAACACAATCAGACTCAGAGGTGGTGGTAAAAGCAAAGAAGTAAAGATGGAACACAGTGAATTGGCAAAGTCTAGTGATTCAGCTTTCCCTTTTATACCATAGGTGTGTGCTTGTGTGACTTGGTATGTGTGTGTGAATTTATGTTTAGGTGACCTCTCAGTCACCTCAGCAAGGTCAGATCTTATCAAGCACATGCACCCACACTCCCCAAAGGTTCCCATCCTTTTAGCACATGGAACATTTATGGCAGGAACATTGGCCTCCTGTTCTCTCTCACTAGTCTAGCACACAGAATTTACTATGAAAGCACATATAAACACTCACGATATTTAAAATGTCCACTACAACACAGTATATGATGTATCAACAAATACATCAGATAACTGTAAAATACTGTGAAAGTTAAAAACAGTTTCATATCATTATTTTATTATCAGTACCATATAGTAGATTTTGTTTATCAGGAGAAAGTTTTAGTGTAAGAAATAATAAGTACCTAAGTAATTCATGTTCTATGAGTGTACAAAACTATTAGCAATGTTTCCCACACAGGGTTAAGCCATTTGATAATTCCAATACTGTTTTCAATTTAGGTGTTATAAATACGCTCTCTCTTTGTATGTGATGTTTCTGTGTCTTTGTGATTTTATACTCAGCATTTCTCACTCAAATAAAGTGTCTAATGAAAAAAGAAAGAAAAAATACCTCACAGTAGTAGCTATGAGCATGCTTGAATGATTACCACTGAAAGCTAATAATAATAGCTGCTAGCCAATGATGTGGTGTTGGTTTTACTCACATAGCTCAGATTGAAACCCACACATCGGTTTAGCAATGAAATCTGACTGTGCATGACTGTTAAAAGTACAGTAAGATACAGCTTTCATCCACAGGCAGGAAAAAATAATTGATAAATATGAAATGATTTTTTATTACCTCTGATAATCCAATCAATAAATGCACTCTGTTTTCCTTCTGGCAGAAAAGCTGTGTATTTGTTGCCATTCTGTCAGAACAAGAGAGGCGCTTTAGTCATCATATAGTGTGGAATATTGATTTATAATCAACATTGATTCAGCAGCTTTTTTTGTTCTGGACTAAAGACAAAAGAGGCTACTTTGGAGCAGATGAATAATGATAAACACACATACTGCTTTTGCTGTCATCATCAAAATATATTAGAAGTGCCCCTGCTGGCATTTTTTCAACATTTTACAGATGGCCTGCATGTGTGCGCTATTGTGGTTGGAAAACATATCTTGACTTTTTATTGGACAGAGAAGCAGAGCTAACATTCCTTCCCACATAAACAGTCAAAGAAATTTAGACAGTAATGCTATAAATCGAAATGCTTCAAATAATGATTATTATACCCCAGCAGCTCTGACAGCAGTAAAACTGATTGAGCACATAGGGCCCTACATGTGAGAGACCTTTGAAGATCCTAAAAATTATTATTTTTTCTAATTTATCTGTTTTCTACTGACAGACTCCAGTACACATCTGTTTATATGCCTCCTTCAAACACAGTATATTTGTAATTTGCATGATTTGCTTGGTTGTATGGAGCGATTTCAATTTCAATTTCAATTCCAAATTGAATCATCACACTACTTTATTCAATGTGTCCTGACTAATCTCGTGTGTCCTGACTGATCTCAAAATCCAACAAACCTGACTGCCAGACATGACATCTAGAGGTAATATGTAATCAGAAAGCTACTTTCTAGTTGCATAAAGGGGAGGCTTTACATTAGCCTATTGTTGGACTAAGTGTATTGATTCATCCTGCAATATGGATTTTAGAAAAAGACACACAGACAAAAATTATGTATCTCCTTTCTCTCTAATGAGTGAACTACAGGCACTCAACATTGTAAACACCACAATTAAAATGTGCACTTGTTGGTACTGTTATTTATTTTATTATAGATGACTTTAAAGAGGATAAAGAGTTCAGAATGTTGTTTGAAAAGCAGCATTAACATCAATGTTTCAGATCAGTGTGCTAGTAGACGTGTATACGACGTGGTGTAAAGTGAAGGTGGCGTCTTCGGTATCTATTTCTATTGTATACGTTTTGTACAGGAATTACAACACTGAGGATGAAACATTGTTGTAAAAAAAGCAGTTGTATTTTTAGAGTTGTTGTAGAATCATCTTTCGGAAACTTACAATAAACGTATTATGAAACTCTGAGCGGTGGAAAGACGTTAAAATTCTTTTTTCCGATAGTGAAACTATCGCGTATTTTTGTCTAACAACTAACGTTAACTATACAAAATTGTTTTTTTTTAAATAATATTGTAATTAGCATTGAACAGTGATTAATTTCAAGAGAGCATCGCACTGACCTAAAGAAACACTAATCAGAGTTTATGTGACAACATTTTTTTTTATAATTTTATCTTTTTTTATGTTTTTGATGTTTTTTTTAATATACTTAAATAGCTAATATTATTGGAACAAATATTGAAAAAGTACTCTAATAATAATAATAATAATAATAATAATAATAATAATAATAATAATAATAATAATAATAATAAGTGTATTATTAGTATTAGTATTAGTATTAGTATTAGTATTAGTATTAGTTTTAGTATTAGTATTATTATTGACTGGTGCCCTAATGAGCAGATTATGCTTAAAATGAATATATTAAAAAACGAGGGAAAACAAGATTTAAACAGTTTTTACTGACTAAAGCAGTTCCGATTATTTCGACACAATTTGCTACAGTATAAATATTACTTATTTTCCTCTAACAACTAACGTCAATGAAAAATAATAATTATCCTTAGACAAAGTTAACGCTGTTCTTCAGGTGTTTACTGAATTAAATATTGCACAGTAATACATTTCAGGAAAGCATCGCAATAAC
This sequence comes from Tachysurus fulvidraco, assembly GCF_022655615.1. Taxonomy (NCBI): domain Eukaryota; kingdom Metazoa; phylum Chordata; class Actinopteri; order Siluriformes; family Bagridae; genus Tachysurus; species Tachysurus fulvidraco. Next base: position 24,887,382 of record NC_062520.1, on the reverse strand, counting down.
CCAACGAAACACTAATTAATGTTCATGTGAAAAAATATTTTTTATCTATACAATTAATATTATTGGAAATAAATAAATAAATAAATAAATAAATAAATAAATAAATAAATAAATAAATAAATACTACTCACAGTTAAACCTGATTTTTATGTTATTGCCGTGTGGTGAAAAGAGACCTCGCTGTAGTCACATCATTCGCCCAGAAGACCTGCAAAGGATCTTTGTTATTATCACATTAATACTGATTATTAATAATATTAATAATTACATCTCATCACACAGGAAGGACATGAACCCTAACTAAGCAAATTACGCTAAACCGCATTACAGGAAATACACGTGGTATCGTACAGTCTCTATAACCAGGTGAAATAAAGCTTTTTATCCAAATGTATTTATATTTTAAAACGTACTCAGCGTGATTGGTTTGTAAACACACACAGATTCGTCTCTCCTGCTCTGGTGTTATGCAGGTTACTGCACTGTTATTGCCGTGTGGTGAAAAGAGACCTCGCTGTAGTCACATCCTTCACCCAGAAGACCTGCAAAAGATCATCGTTATTATCACATTAATACTGATTATTAATAATATGTATTTATATATGTAGCTGTATTTATATCAGCAACAAGTGAACCTGTCATCATCTGACAGAACTGATCATCTCAGAATATCAGAGAAAATTTTTTTTAATTCAGAAAAGCATCGCTATATCCTAACGAAACACTAATCAATGTTCATGTGACAAAAAGAAAAAAGGGATATTTTTTTTCCAAAACAATAAATAAATAAATAAATAAATAAATAAATAAATAAATAAATAAATAAATAAATATTACTCACGGTTAAACCTGATTTTTTTTATGTTATTGCCGTGTGGTGAAAAGCGACCTCGCCGTAGTCACATCATTCACCCAGAAGACCTGCAAAAAAGATCATTGTTATTATCACATTAATACTGATTATTAATTTATTAAAAATATTAATAATTACATCTCATCACACAGGAAGGACATTAACCTTAACGAATTAGTGTGAAAAAAGAAATTTTTATTGCGTAATATATATGTATATATATATACTTGCCCTTTATTACTTCTGTAACAGACACACCACACCACACCACTGTATTTTCTTGTATTTTTCCGTATCGTGCTTAACCATAAAAGGATTTGTAGGCGGGGCAAAATTAGCACGCGCATGCTCTTATAGCAATAGCATAGCACGTATGCGTTCAAATAGCAGCGAGAATACAGGAGAGTTGGTGGTTCAGTTCAAGTTTTTGCGGAAAATATGGCCCGATTTGCATTTCACTGTGCTCTGGTACAGTGCTGTGTCTTTATCCCTGGATGCTGCCTCAAAGGTACGTGATTTGTTTTCATAGATCATTGTCCTTGTTTTGTAAAGCTTGAAGACAAAAGATGGAGATGCCCAAAGTCGGGCGTCGTGTATCATTCATTCATTAAATGCATTCATCCTCAATAACCGATGTGTATTCTGATCAGAAACTCGGTGAATCTTATTTACCAAACTATCCTAATATAGTGCGCATTTATAACGCACATTGATTTGAAAGAAACCCTGGGCAGCTCTACTTGTCATTTTTATCTGTGTGTTTAACCGTGTTTGATAATCTGTGTGCAGATTTATTTGTTGTGTTGTTCTTCCGTTTGTGTGTCAGACTGTTCGTTTAACCCAGTTTGTTAGTCACTCGTCCTGCGTCTGTACGTTAGTGTTCATTCGCCATGTGTTCATGTCGAGGAAAGTGGACGGATAAAGACGTCACGTGACATACATTCTGCAACACATACAATAGGTAGTCGTTACTGTATAAACACACTATGTGAGGAGCGCGTGCCACCTTCTGTAGGTTTTGTGTCTGGGTAGGTAGTGTATGTTAGTTAGGGCGTCGTTCGACGCTGAAGATTTATCTCACTGCTTTTCCTTTGTAGCTTAGGTTAGAGGGTTAAATTCTAGTCAGCGCGGTTTTGTTTAGCTTATTTCTTTGTTTTGGCACCGCTCGTGCCCTTTACCCCTTTTTGTCTGTTAAATTGTTTCTGTAAATTTTGTAAATATTATCATCAACTTTTTTCACTTGTCACCACCAATGAACACTTGTATTTCACACACAGTATTTCATATTGTTACATCCCATCCGTACCCCTAAACACCCTCTGGGATCGTAACAACATGGCATGAGGAACAGTGAGATTCAGAGCAGAAATAGTACAAATTATCCAAACAGAAACTATAAAACAGAAAGTTTGGTTTAAAAAGTCGACAGTTATATTAGTGATACAGTCAGAACTGTTGTTTATTGCTGTATTTTTATTTTTATTGTTTTTCATCTTTTTCATTTTTTCTTTGTCGATTTACCAGGGTTTAAATTTAAAACAAAGCAAAACAAAACAAAAAAAAATCTAAAAGTGTTGGGGAAAAGTATGTACATTCTAGCCATCTAAAATGTATTTAATAAATCCAATAGATCAAATAAATAGATTAGAAAATTAAAATTATAAATAGGTCAAAAGTTAATTTAGGAACTGTGTTATAAATAGGCCAAACCAAAATCAAGTGTAACATCTGGATTTAATTTGATTACAGTTTATGTTGTCTGTCTGTCTTCAGTTTCTCACCAACACTCTTCTGAAACCTACACATTGGCCCATGTACACTTTTAATTGTCTCATTTACTCTGACACTCGTCTAACATGGCTCTTCTTCTAAGTCACATGGCTCTTCTTCTAAGTCACAGGGCTGATTAATGAAAATCTTTTATGTTTAGACTGCTCTGTGGAGGAAAACATCACCTGTGACAGAAAGGGCAATGCTTTGTTGGACACGTCTTCGTTTTATAAAACATATAAAGAATGTTATTGGAGTCTTAGGCACATGGTAAATTCAAATGTTATATGTTTTTTAATTAAATTTTCACTAGAACTTAATTAATGTAATCATTACAACTCACCACACTGTCAAGTCGTACACACTGTTTTATTTTTTCCTCTTGTAGAATGACACCAATCATGGAAATGTAAAACCATCCCCAAATATAATTGTCCAGTGCAGCTTACTAGCTCCCCAGCTTCACTTGAAGGTGCACTGTGACCAGCCAAAGGTATTGTATGCAATGGCATGATTAGGATAATACTTAGCTGAATTTGCAAATTCAACTGATTTAAATAGTTTTTGTGTTTTTCAGCATGACTTTCTGGCTTGTTATAAGCGTGAGTATTCATACTTAGTTACTTTACATTATTTCATGATGTAATACATGTTCTTATCTCACTCTACCTTGGTAATATGTAAACTATTCAAGCTTAAGATGATGAAAATGTTAGTGAACATGGAAGAAAATATGTAAACAATGTACTTTTGTTGTACCATATACAGATTGTATGCATGATTTATTATTCACATTATTAATATGAGCTAACATTTACTTTTATGGAATTTGGCACATGCTCTTATCCAGGGCAATGTACAAAAGTGCTTTCAAGTCTCTATCGATGAATAAATTAACACCGGTGCATAAGGTTTACTAGGTTACAGACTAGGGTTTTTTTTTTTTTAGCATACACATAAGAAGGGAAAAGTGCTAGTTCAAGTGTTTCATTAAGAGGTTATTCTTCATCCGTGATTTGAAGATAGACAGTGTCTCAGCTGTTCTGACATCTAGGGGAAGTTCTTTCCACCACCTCAGTGTTGTAGTCTTGCTGTGTATACTAACCCTGAGAGATGGTCGGACTAGTCGAGCAGTGCTGGTAGATCTGAAGGAGCGAGGTGCAGTGTAAGAAATGATAAGAGCTTTGAGGTAAGAGAGTTGGGTCAATTTTTGGGTTTGTAGGCAAGTATCAGTCTTTTGAATCTGAAGAGTGCAGCTACTGGAAGCCAGTGGAGGGATCACAGCAGTGGGGTGGTTGCAGTAGTCCAGTCTTGACATTACAAGAGACTAAACAATTACCTGAGCAGCCTGTGTGAACAAAAATGGGCAAATCCTTCTGATGTTGTAGAGAAGGAACCGACATGAGCGTGTCACATTAGCAACATGCGAAGAAAAGAGGACAGTTGGGTGTCCATGGTTACCCCAAAGGTTCGAGCTGTGACTGAAGGGGAGATCAGATCATTGTGCAGGGATACACAAGTCAAGTCAAGAAGCTTTTATTGTCATTTCAACCATATATACTGTAGCTGTTGCAGTACACAGTGAAATCAGACAATGTTTCTCCAGGACCATGGTGCTACATAAAACAAAGACAGAGCTAAGGACTTAAGTAAGTTAGTCCTAGCCACATAAAGTGCATCTGTGCAACCTGGAGCAGGACAAGACAAAAAGAAAGAAAGAAAGACAGTGCAGGACAAAAGGCAGTGCAAACATAAAATACAAGACTTTTCACAAAAGATAATACACAAAAGACATTTCACAAAAGCAGTGCTGACCAGTGTAAATATTGTATGTTAATTAAATATTGCGTGTGCAGAAATATTGGAATGAACCCTAGTATTATAGCAGCAGTTACATGAGGTATTGTAATGTATTGTGCAAAACAGCAATCAAATGAAATGTGTCGATTAGCATTAAGATGACAAGATAATAAACTGCAAAAAATTATACAATGAAAAATTATTATACACATGAAATACTCTGTTCCAGAAAGAGTCTCAGAGAATGTAACACCCAGCCCATCACAAGATAACACTACTTATGTTCCCCAGGCTGTGTCTGAAGGTAAGCTTAGTTTGGAAGCTATAGACTGCATCCAATACACTTGTAACATTTTGAACAAAAAGGGCATTTGGCCTGGTCTGTAAAAAAACAAACTATCCATCTTTATGAATGCCAGGTAAATAGCATGCATAACATGTGCCTCCTCAGGTTAAATTACTACCCTTTGTAAATATGCGCAAACAGGCTGTGAGAAATTATCTTTATTGTTGAACCTTTTGATTACAATTGCAAACACAGTCTTTTACAATGACTGAGGTTAGAGAATGCATGGCAAGGGATTCCTCCATACAAAATCCTTTAGATTTCAAGGTCCATGCAGGTGGACTCTCCTCTTCAGTTCACCATACAGGCTTTCTAGGCTTTCAGGGGTACTAGGATGGCCACAGCAGGACCTTTATTCTTTTTTAATAGTGTATGGCACTGTATTGCATTCAGTAATTCACCAGGGACTATTCTACCAACAAATGTTATTTGTATAGTTTTACAGTATAAAGATAGCATGGCTTTTGTGAAAGGGCCCCAACACACTCTCATAATGTGTATTACAGTATATTATATCAAAATCATTTTCATACTCTGTTAAAAATTCTTTTCATTCTAGAAGGCTGAAATATTTTGTTTTTGTTTTCATTAATATCATACTTTATGATTATTTTGCATGTCTTTCTAGATCACCATAGAGACAGAGTTCGGGTATGTATGTACATACCTCTGGGTCTTTGGGGGATAACTTGTCTGGCCATTTTTATCTTAATAAAAGGTAAAATAAATATTTTCTTCTGTTCACAAAACTCTTATGTGCTTTATATGCTATTCTGTGCTTTGTATTCTGTACTCCTAAAGCATGAAGCTGTTTGTTGACTATGCTGTGTCTAACACCTGATTTATTGTGCTGATTTCCATGGGAAGTTGGGAGATGCCTACACATCCACCGGAAAGATCAGAATCTACAAAATCCTAAGACGTCTGGGACCTGAGGGTGATGACATCAATATGCAAAACCATAGGACTGAGGACTTTCTAAAGAGAGCCGTCCCGAGAAGAAGTCACTGATAAAACAATTATTGATTTTATGATCCAGAGCAGGGGTGGCCAACCAGTCAGAGACCAAGAGCCACATTTTTGCTGTGTTACCACAAAGAGCCACATCATACACATGGGCACATATGAACATCACCTTTTTTCACTGCCATTTTGAGAGAGAACTTGACACAAATTGTTTAAACAAAATGATCTTGCTCCTACTGGGAAAATTTGAGGTACTTTTATCCCACTCACATGCGCGTTTGACGAAAATACCGTATTGAACTCAAGCGAAGCGAACACGCACAATAAAAAGACACAAATACAAACTTCGGTATGAACGTAAGAGCCGCATGAAACCGGGCAAAGAGCCGCATGCTGCTTGGGAGCCGCGGGTTGGCCACCCCTGAACTAGAGTCTGTGGCACACACTGTTCCATATAACAAATGCCTCATATAAAGCCTTCTCTTCCTCTATTTTATTTTTTGTCGCTTTATATCAGAATTCGGCTGAGCACTTAATAGTTACGAAATTTGTTTAAGAGCCCAACACTGCTTTTTGGCTGTCTCGAATATACTAACAACTGTACTAACATAATTGCATAATATATTAACATTCAGGCTCCTAATTGTTGCCTGTGTTTGCACCTTTAATTCACAAAGACAGTTATGATAGTGTAATTGCTTAATTTTCTAAAGAATGATTTAATGACTAATGTTCGGGAATGTTATCCATGAACACATTTTTAAAACTAAAATATGGTTCAAATTTCTGTTGTTAGTGAATTTTAAAATTTAAGCAAAATGTTTTTTTTTGTTTGTTTGTTTGCGCATACTGATGTCAGCATCTTTACTTTAACCTAACGGCAATAACGTTAAAATTCTCTTTAACGTTATTACAATATCAACAGTCAACACGGAATGCTTATTCATTTGGTCCCTTCTAGCAAACCACATAATGCACAATAAAACAAATGAGTGTGTGCAAAGTTTTGAATTCTCTTTCGATCACCTGATCGATTGCCTGTTTTTGACTCTAATAATGTCTCACGATCTTTGAAACTCTTTGCTTGGATTTATAGACTAATTAATCATTACACTTGCATTTGTGTCTGTGTGGAGAGATACATTAGAATGATACAAATGTACATCCTATTTTGTATGTATATTCCTGAATTACATAACATCACATCTGTCGGAGGGGACAGATGTGTTCAATTGGACATGTTTATGCAAAAAGTAAGAAATAATTATTAGAAGTATTATAATATATGGTAATGCCAGGGTGTTCATATAATTTATTATGGCATATTTCCAACATATTGCAAAAGAGTTTTTGGGGGGAACTCTAACATGTTTATAATAATTGACTAGCCCTTTAAATCCTTTACATTACATGTTGCAGATATTTTTCTTTATAATTTTCTCCATTTTATGCAATGTGTGTGTATATATATCTTATCTTTGTTATATGTTGTTATCCAGTCCTCTGCATGTCCTTCCTATGGTTCCACAAGGTCAAGGCCAGTCACTGTTCTGCTATGCCAACTTGTACTGTCTACATGACTAGTAGACTTTGCACAAAAACACACAATTTGCCTTAATTTAAAATCCCTGGGAAAACCGTAATTTCCGGGGTTTCCATGGTCAAAGAAATCAATAGGTACTAAAAATATGCACGGAAATTCCCCTTCTGCTTGAGATTAAGTATTTGGTTCAGCTCATGCTGCAGTGGAAGGAGACTTGCTGAATTGTGTTAATTGGGATTGTTGCTTAAGTAACGGTTTGAATTGTAAACACTAACACTAATGTATTGTTTGTCCTTCCTCTTGACATATAACATTATTGTGATGTGTAAACAGAGAAACACTGTATTTAATCTATGACATGGCTGAAGGGATGAAAATTACTACTTATTAAGTCCTTAAGTCCATGATCAATAATCCAATTACTGGTAACAGTGCAATACAAGGACACAAGGGGCACAAACAACGACAGAAAAACAGGCAGGGCCAAACCTGGTATTGCATGAACAGGAACTAAGGAGGATGAGTCAGCATGAGCACGGCAGGCCGGTGAGGAAAGTTTGTCGGTGGCATGCTTAATGAAGTATAAAATGGCTGATACCACGGAAGTGCTACTCCCAAGATGGCCATTAATCCATTAGTGACGACGCTAAAACTGAAAGTGAATGGCGTGAACCAAGAGGTGTGGGAAAGCCAGCTCACAAATTCCCCACTAGACCAGTAATATCTAGAATTCACATAAACATGTAGTGAAATCTTATTGTGTCTCACTAGTTTCTGAAATGATTCTACAAGAGTAACAAGCTTGCTAATAAAATTTGATTGAATTGGACTGAATTAATTTAATACAATTTTAATGATTAAAATGATTTCTAAGTAAAAGTGTCTGTTAACATGTTATTTAACAACCAGATATAATAAAGACGCAGGCCTACTCTATGTTTATGTGGATCTGGTCTGTACAGTGCATATGCATGTGTGCTTTTCATGTGTGTATAGATGTGTTTTCATCTTACTGTTACTTTTCTGTACTTCAGCATGCACCAACAACACTACATCAACTACATCTTTTGTTGTAGGTTTGGCAAAAAAACAAACATTTATTTTTTAATGTTCAGAGTTTAGAGGCCCTGGCTTTATTACCGGGTCAGGATTTCATTTTCTATTAGCGTGTTCATTCAAGTTCAACTAGTAATTTATTTAGATTGTTGTTCAATCATTAACATGACAATATATTATTTATAGTTTTGATGAAACAGCAGTGTGTGTGTGTGTGTGTGTGTGTGTGTGTGTGTGTGTGTGTGTGTGTGTGTGTGTGTGCAGACTTATCTTAAAATCATGGACAGATTAAAGCTGTCATGTTGGTTTTCTCTTATAGCCTAATCTTTATGTGGTAGAAGAGAATCTTTAGGAACCAGTGACCAGAATCCAAACTTAAATTCTGCCTACCATTGATGCAGATTGTTTGAAGATGGAAAGATCAAGAATATAAATGAATCGAAATCTTACCACTTAGCTCACAATCCCGTCGCTGGGTGAGTCTAGTGATTGTGCAGATCTCTCCCCACCAGTAATCAATTGTGTGGTTAGACAAAGTAACCATCTTCAGGTTGGTCCGGACCAGACCAATCAGGGATCAACCTTGAGACTGGCATACAGACGATGGATATCTCCGTGGGACCTCCAAAATTGTGGTGGCAGTTTTGATCTACATGTAAAAAAACACAATCAGACTCAGAGGTGGTGGTAAAAGCAAAGAAGTAAAGATGGTACACAGCGAAGAGGCAAAGTCTAGTGATTCAGCTTTCCCTTTTATACCATAAGTGTGTGCTTGTGTGACCTAGTGTGAATTTATGTTTAGGTGACCTCTCCGTCACCTGAGCAAGGTCAGATCTTATCAAGCACATGCACCCACACTCCCCAAAAGTTCCCATCCTTTTAGCACATGGAACAGTTATGGCAGGAACATTGGCCTCCTGTTCTCTCTCCCTAGTCTAACATACAGAACGAAACTCTAATCAATGTTCATGTGAAAAAAAGGAAAAAATTTCCAATACAAATAATATTATTAAATATTATAAATTAATTAAATAAATAAACAAACAAACAAATAAATAAATAAATAAACACAGTTAACCCTGATTTTTATGTTATTGCCGTGTGGTGAACAGAGACATCGCTGTTATTATCACATTAATAGTGATTATTAATAATATTAATAATTACATCTCATCACACAGGAAGCACATTAACCCTAACGCAGCAAATTCTGAAAATGTGTAAATGGTAAAAATGTGACAACCCGTACTTTACAGGAACAAAAATTTTGGTTCATGAAATTGGCTTAAAATATGAAAGTTCCTCATTTGAGGAGGAAAATGAAGTTTTCCCGGAAGCGCCTTTAATGTCAATGTGTAAATAAATGTGATCTAGCCGGATATACGAGCTGATATGACGTGAGTGTGGCCCCGGTCCAAAGACATGCATGGTAGGTTGATTGTCATCTATGGAAAAATTGTCCGTAGTGTGTGAGTGTGTGAGTGAATGAGAGTGTGTGTGCCCTGCGATGGGTTGGCACTCCGTCCAGGGTGTATCCTGCCTTGATGCCCAATGACACCCGTGACCCGTTCGGATAAGCGGTAGAAAATGAATGAATAAATGAATGAATGAATGAATGAATGAATGAATGAATGAACAATAGTGGTATAGACTGGTGCCTTAATGAGCAATTATAATTATCCTTAATTATAATTATTTTAACGTGAACATAATAAAGAACTTTGCGATGGGAATAATAATTATCCTTAGACAAAGTTAACGCCGTTCTTCAGGTGTTTACTGTATTAAGTAGTGCAGAGTAATACATTTCTGAAAAGAATCGCAATAACCAAACGAAACACTAATCAATGTTCATGTGAAAAAAAGAATTTTATTTTTATTTTTATTTCCAATACAATTAATATCATTGGAAATAAATAAATAAATAAATAAATAAATAAATACTCACAGTTAAACCTGATTTTTTTTGTTTTTGTTATTGCCGTGTGGTGAAAAAAGACCTCGCTGTATTCACATCATTCACCCAGAAGACCTGCAAAAGATCATATTATCACATTAATACTGATTAACAATAATATTAATAATTACATCTCATCAGACGGGAAGGACATTAACCCTAACGAAACAAATTATTACGATAAACAGCATTATACAGGAAAAACAAGCGGTTTCGCAAAAGTCTCTGTAACCAGGTGAAATTAAACTTTTTATCCAAATGTATTAATATGTTTAAAACGTACTCAGTGTGATTGGTTTGTAAACACACTCAGATTCGTCTCTCCTGCTCGGGTGTTATTGCCGTGTGATGTTACGAGACCTCGCTGTAGTCACATCATTCACCCAGAAGACCTGCAAAAGATACAACGATCACATTACCACTAAATGATAATACTAATAATAAAATCTCATCACACAGGAAGGATACAAACCCTAACGAAATAAATTGCAACATTATGTGAATGGTTAAAATGTATAAAGCGGACATGACAAACTTCACAGGAAAATAACTGTTGGTGTTCTGCATGTTACTGCGCTTTACTAACTGTTAAATATAAAATTTCTCATGAGCAATTTTTGAAGGGGACACAAATAATACAGTCAATTTGTACTTATAAAGATATGTCCCCACAGAGAAAAACGTTGCTTTTATTATTATTATTGTAGCATAGAGACTGCGTCATTATGGTTATTTTTCAAAGTTTTTTTTCAAAGAAAGTAAAACTATTATACAAAATAATCACAACAATAAAAACAAGAAATTAAAAAAAGGTTTAAAATTTTATTTAAAATTAATTAAGACACTTAAGAACAGAATAGAAATTGATTATACAAAAATGGGGTCAGTTGGGACGCAGTGCTCATTTAGTAAATGCACAGCTAAACAATATGCTAATTGTGGCCGTTAATGTTAAATTAACATTATGCCAAGTCGTCCCAAATAAAACAATGCATGGGAAACGGTTTTGGCGTGTTAGTTGCAGTGCACTATACAACAAGCTATTGTAAACAAGCTAACGTTAACTAGATAAGTAATATTTTAATCGCTAATATTGCAGATTCATGGAAAATTACATCGGTAATCAGCATTTTTGCCGCAACTAATTTATGAATGAGTCTGCATCAACTACATTAAGGAGAATCGCTTTATTTAAAGTGCATAAAATCCCCTACTTGATGGCGTTCAACATTAACAAAACCGCAGCCACACAAGTGACTCGTGTGTGCCGAGTAGGTGAGATGTTCTGGGAAAGCAGGCTGTGGGTCAAACCACTGTGAGGAAGGAGAGGGGGAACTCCAATGTTTGTAAATGCATTTTTGCGTTTTTTTTCTACTTACACAATTATTTAGGTATACATACATATATTTTTCACAATAGAGAGTGCGATATTTTTCAAATCATTTTTTGGGGGACAACCCTCGGACGGGGGGGTGGGGGTCATGTCCCTTCCGTCTCGTCCCCCCCCCGTCCCCCGGGATGTTACGCCCATGGGTGAGATGACCTGATCAGAACATCAGAGATCAGCCATTTATTATTTGCCTTTCTTCACTTGCCCTTTATTTTTTTCACTTCCGTTCCGTTGAAGCGTTAGCATTAGCATTAGCATTAGCGTCTACAAGCTTTGTCTTTTTTGAGAAAAATATGGCCCGAATTGCATTTTACTGTGTTCTGTTCTGTGTCCCTGGATGCTGCCTCACAGGTACGTGTGTTTTTACAGATCATTGCCATTGTTCTGTAAAGCTTGAAGACAAATGATAGAGATGCCCAAAGCCCCAAGTCGGGCGTCGTGGATCATTCATTCATTAAATTCATTCATCCTCAATAACCGATGTGTATTCTGATCTGAAAGTCGGTGAATCTTATTTACCAAACTATCCTAATATAGTGCGCATTTTATAACTCACATTGATTTAAAAGAAAGCCTGGGCAGCTCTACTTGTCATTTTTATTGTTTACATGGCACGAGGAACAGTCAGCTTCAGAGCAGAAATAGCACAAATTATCCAACCAGAAACTATAAGACAGAAAGTTTGGTTAAAATATCGACAGTTATGAGTGATACAGTCAGAAATGTTTATACATTTAAACGAATTTAATAATTATTGATATACTGTTGTTTAGTTATTGCTATTCTGGAGTGTTTGAATTGTCATTGTTTACTGCTTTATTTTATTTTTATTGTTTTTTCTTGATTACAGCTTATGTTGTCTGTCTCACCAACACTCTTTTCAAACCTACACATTGGCTCATGTAGTCTTTTAATTGTTTCATTCACTCTGACACTCGTCAAAGTCACAGGGCTGATTAATGAAAATCTTTTATGTTTAGACTGCTGGAAAAACATCACCTGTGACGGAAAGGACAATGCTTTGTTGGACACGTCTTCATTTTATGAAAGATATAAAAACTGTTATTGGAGTCTTAGGCACATGGTAAATTCAAATGTTATATGTTTTTTAATTAAATTTTCACTAGAACTTAATTAATGTAATAATTACGACTCACCACACTGTCAAGTCATACACAGTTTTCTTTTTTCCACTTGTAGAATGACACCAATCATGGAGAAGTAAATCCATCCCCAAATATAACTGTAAAGTGCAGCTTACTAGCTCCCCAGCTTCACTTGAAGGTGCACTGTGTCCAGCCAAAGGTATTGTATGCAATGGCATGATTAGGATAATACTTAGCTGAATTTGCAAATTCAACTGATTAAATAGTTTTTGTGTTTTTCAGCATGACTTTCTGGCTTGTTATAAGCGTGAGTATTCATACTTAGTTACTTTACATTATTTCATGATGTAATACATGTTCTTATCTCACTCTACCTTGGTAATATGTAAACTATTCAAGCTTAAGATGATGAAAATGTTAGTGAACATGGAAGAAAATATGTAAACAATGTACTTTTGTTGTACCATATACAGATTGAATGCATGATTTATTATTCACATTATTAATATGAGCTAAAATTTACTTTTATGGAATTTGGCACATGCTCTTATCCAGAGCAATGTACAAAAGTGCTTTCAAGTCTCTATCGATGAATAAATTAACACCGGTGCATAAGGTTTACTAGGTTACAGACTAGGGTTTTTTTTAACATACACATAAGAAGGGAAAAGTGCTAGTTCAAGTGTTTCATTAAGAGGCTATTCTTCATCCGTGATTTCAAAGATAGACAGTGTCTCAGCTGTTCTGACATCTAGGGGAAGTTCTTTCCACCACCTCAGTGTTGTAGTCTTGCTGTATACTTACCCTGAGAGATGGTCGGACTAGTCGAGCAGTGCTGGTAGATCTGAAGGAGCGAGGTGCAGTGTAAGAAATGATAAGAGCTTTGAGGTAAGAGAGTTGGGTCAATTTTTGGGTTTGTAGGCAAGTATCAGTCTTTTGAATCTGAAGAGTGCAGCTACTGGAAGCCAGTGGAGGGATCACAGCAGTGGGGTGGTGTGAGAACATTTCTGATCATTTGCAGAGGACGAATTGTGTTCATATGTAGTTGCAGTAGTCCAGTCTTGATATTACAAGAGACTAAACAATTACCTGAGCAGCCTGTGTGAACAAAAATGGGCGAATCCTTCTGATGTTGTAGAGAAGGAACCAAAATGAGCGTGTCACATTAGCAACATGTGAAGAAAAGAACAGTTGGGTGTCCATGGTTACCCCAAAGGTTCGAGCTGTGACTGAAGGGGAGATCAGCTCATTGTGCAGGAATACACAGGTCAAGTCAAGAAGCTTTTATTGTCATTTCAACCATATATACTGTAGCTGTTTCAGTACACAGTGAAATCAGACAATGTTTCTCCAGGACCATGGTGCTACATAAAACAAAGACAGAGCTAAGGACTTAAGTAAGTTAGTCCTAGCCACATAAAGTGCATCTGTGCAACCTGGAGCAGGACAAGACAAAAAGAAAGAAAGACAGTGCAGGACAAAAGGCAGTGCAAATGTAAAATACAAGACATTTCACAAAAGATAATACACAAAATACATTTCACAAAAGCAGTGCCGACCAGTGTAAATACTGTATGTTCAATAAATATTGCATGTGCAGAACTACTGGAATGAACCCTTGTATTTTAGCAGCAGTTACATGAGGTATAGTAATGTACTGTGCAAAACAGCAATCAACTGAAATGTGTCGATTAGCATTAAGATGACAAGATAATGAACTGCCAAACCTAATACAATTAAAAATTATTATACACATGAAATACTCTGTTCCAGAAAGTGTCATAGTGAACGTAACACCAGGCCCATCACGAGATAATACTACTAATGGTGTGTCTCAAGGTAAGCTTTTGTGTAGCTTGGCAGCATCCAATACACTTGTAACATTTTGAACAAAAAGGGCATTTGGCCTGGTCTGTAAAAATACAAATTATCCATGTTCATAAATGCCGTAAATAGCATGTATTACATGTGCCTCCTCAGGTTAAATTACTACCCTTGGTAAATATGCGCAAACAGGACCTTTATTCTTTTTTAATAGTGGATGGCACTGTATTACATTGTTATTTTTATAGTTTTACAGTATAACGAAAGTTGTGATAAATAGCATGGATTATGGGAAAGGGCACCAACACACTCATAATGTGTATTACAGTATATTATATCGAAATCATTTTCATTCTTTTCATTCTAGAACGCTGAAATATTTTGTTTTTGTTATCATTAATATAATATTTTATTATTATTTTGCATGTCTTTCTAGGTCACTGTAGAGTTCAGGAATTTGTGTTCAAAACTCTGGGTCTGTGGATAATTTGTCTGGCCATTTTATCTTAAAAAAGGTAAAATAAATATTTTCTTCTCTTCACAAAACTCCTATTCTGTGCTTTGTAATATCTAGTCTTTTCTAAGTTTATCTCATAAAGCATGAAGCTGTTTGATGTCTCTGCTGTGTCTAACACCTGATTTATTGTGCTGTTTTCCATGGGAAGTTGGGAGATGCCTACACATCCACAGGAAAGATCAGAATCTACAAAATCCTAAGACGTCTGGGATCTCAGGGTGACGACATCAATTTTCAAAACCATATGTGCAAATATCTCCGTTGTGCAAGTTTTTACTGAGGACTTTCTAAAGAGAGCCGTCCCGAGAAGAAGTCACTGATAAAACAAATTGATTTTATGATCCAGAGCAGGGGTGGCCAACCAGTCAGAGGCCAAGAGGCACATTTTTGCTGTGTTACCACAAAAAGCCACATCATACACATGGGCACATATGAACATCACGTTTTTTTCACTGCCATTTTGAGAGAGAACTTGACACAAATTGTTTAAACAAAATGATCTTGCTCCTACTGGGAAAATTTGAGGTATTTTCATCCCACTCACATGCGCGTTTGACGAAAATACCGTATTGAACTCAAGCGAAGCGAACACGCACAATAAAAAGACACAAATACAAACTTCGGTATGAACGTAAGAGCCGCATGAAACCGGGCAAAGAGCCGCATGCTGCTTGGGAGCCGCGGGTTGGCCACCCCTGAACTAGAGTCTGTGGCACACACTGTTCCATATAACAAATGCCTCATATAAAGCCTTCTCTTCCTCTATTTTATTTGACTCCTTTGTCTTTTTTTTTTTCTTTTTTGTCGCTTTATATCAGAATTCGGCTGAGCACTTAATAGTTACGAAATTTTTTTAAGAGCCCAAAAGTGCTTTTTGGCATTCTGTAAAATTAGTTCAGTTCTTTTACTATTTTAGAAGTATAATTGCAAGACAGTTATGATAGTGTAATTGCTTATTTTTTTAAAGAATGATTTAATGACTAATGTTTGGGAATGTTATCCATGAACACATTTTTAAAACTAAAATTTATATGATTCAAATATCTGTTAGTGAATCATAAAATTTAAGCAAAATGTTTTTTTTTTGTTTGTTTGTTTGTTTCCCAATCTGTGACCAGGATTTCCCTGGGAACCTGTAATGAATGCTTGGCATTGGGCCAATTCTCAGCCATCCATTGTAATTGCTAATTTCCTGAACAAAAAAAAAGGCATTCAGAAAAACATTAAAACTCCTTTGCATTTTTAAATAATATTAAGGAACTTTGAGAGAGATAGGATTATAAGATTAAAACCTTATTTTATTTTCCAAAATAGTTCGACAAAAAATGTTTTGTAGTAAAACTATTAGTCAATTATCAAGTAAAATTAATACTGTTATTCAAGTATTGGAGCACGTATTGTACAGCGATTCATTTCAGGAAAGCAGTGGACTAAATATAGTAAATAAATAATACTCACAGAGAAACCTGATTTTTTATCTTGTCGCCATCTGATAAGATCACACTTCGGTGTAGCCACATAATTTCAGCCAGCAGGTCTGCAAATAGTTGTGTAGGACATTAAGATTAAGACAAAATTCTCTATAAATAGGTGAAATTAACACTTTTCCCCCTAAAGGTATTTATATTTATAAAGCGCACCCTGCACGATGTTATGCATGTACTGTATGCACTTTGAATCCATTCTTCAAAATAGTCTTTGGGCTGTACCTTTTCCTTGACTTCATTCCCAGATGGGGCCTATTAGCCATCTGCCAAATCTTACAAACACCCAGAAGGGCCAGACCATTTTTTAAATGTGGGCCAGTCAGATTTTTTAAATATATAAATACACTGTATTTAAAAGGCATGTATTTTACAAATACATACAATACACCAAAATCTTCTTAAAAGGTTTGATTTCAGCTGCTGCAGTGGGGGAGAGAAGTGCGGTAGAGGAGGTACGAAGAAAACAGAAAATTTCTTTGTCATTTTCAAAAATTGCAAGTCATTTTCACGTTTCTAATTCTGCCAGAGTTTCTTTGACAGTAGCCTAACATACATTGTATTAAACAGGTTTAAGCTTAGCGTAGAACCCTAACATATTTTAAAATGTCATTGCTGTCACCCAGGTAGCTTGTGAAAGAAGCTTCTCCACACTCAAATTTATATTAAAAAAATCTTATCGTTTTAGGGTAAATATTATTTAACCTATAACCTTATAGCATAAAATGTTGCTTTTGGTCTAGAACTTTTTAGAGGAAAGAAACACAAGCAGGCTCAAAACTCTTATCTAAACGTCGCTATGGCATTGTCATTGTTCAGTCAAATTATGAATTAAGGTACTGTACATGACCAAAGAAAATTTTATTTTAGGATTTCAAAAATGGACTCAAGTTTTATCAAATTTTAACTGTAAGGTGACAAATTATTCATTCAATAATTATAATGAATTATAATTATGAATAGATTATACAAATTCCGGAAATGTTGGGACAACATTCAAATCACATAATCCAGTATTTTATTCACAATAGCACATAGATAACATAAATGTTTAAATCGGATTTTAATTTTGATCCCTGCTACAGGTTTCAAAAAGCAGGGGGCAATAAATGGCTGAAAAAGCAAGACATTTTGAAAAGCTTCAGCTGGGAGAACATCAAGCAACTAATATGATATCAGGTCTGTAACATGATTTGCTATGAAAGGGATGTCTTTGAGAGGCAGAGTCTCTCAGAGGTCTATCAGAAGACAGGCAGAGGTTCTTCAATCTGTGCAAGAGTGCGAAAGATTGTGGAATACTTTAAAATCAATGTTCCCCAACGTCAAATTGCAAAGGTTTTGCAAATCTCATCGTCTACAGTGCATAACATCATCAAAAGATTCAGAGAAACTGGAGAAATCTCTGTGTGTAAGGGACAAGGCGTGGTCTTTGGACCCTCAGACGACACTGCATCACTCATTGGCATGATGGTGTCAGTGACATGACAAAATGTGCCCAGGAATACTTCCAGAAACCAATGTCGGTAAACACAATCCGCCGTGCCTTCGGCAGATGCCGAATACAGCTCTATCATGCAAAAAGAAAGCCGCATGTGAACATGGTCCAGAAGCGCTGTCATGTCTTGTGGGCCAAGGCTCATTTAAAATTGACTATTTCAAATAGGAAAAGTGTTCTATGTTAAGACAAGTCCAGATTTAACATTCTTGTTGGAAATCACGGACGCCATGTCCTCTTGGCTAAAGAGAGGGGAGACCTTCCAGCATGTTATCAGCATTCAGTTCAAAAGCCAGCATCTCTGATGGTATGGGGTGCATAAATGCATATACTGTCGGCAGCTTGCATGTTTTAGAAGGAACTATGAATGCTGAAAGGTCTATAAAGGTTTTAGAGAAACACATGCGCCCCTCCAGATGATGTCTTTTTCAGAGATGGCCTTGTATGTTTCAGCAGGACAATGAAAAAAACACACTGCAGTTATTACAACTGCATGACTTCATCATAGAAGAGTCCAGGTGCTGAATTGATCTCCATCGGCCAGATCTTTCACATATAAAGAACATTTGGCACATCGTTAAACAAAAAATAAGTCAAAGATGACCACAACTACTCAGCAGATTGAAACCTACATCAGGCAAGAATGGAATCAAATTCCAACAGCAAAATTCCAGAAATTCATAGCCTCTGATCCCAAACATTTTCAAACTGACGCTACACTATGTATACATGCCCCCCTCCCAAATATCCTGAGACATGTAGCCGGCATCAAATTTGAAATGAGCTTATTTAATGGATAAAAGTGTAAAATTTCTCTGTTTAAACATTTGTTTATCTATGTTCTATTGTGAATAAAATATTGGCTCATGTGATTTGAAAGTCTTTTAGTTTTCATTTTATTCTAATTTAAAAAATGTCCTAACATTTCCAGAATTTGGGTTATAGAAATAAATGATGCCTTTGGTCATAGCAAACCAAACTTTTACACATTGATAAAATACTAAAGTTTCTATTGCAGAGGAAAACAACTGTGATAGTAAGCGGATAGATGAGTCAGATGCAAGAGCGTAGGGTTTAAGGATGCCAGGGATGGAACAAACAATAATTGGCCGTCATGTGCATACTGAAGTGATGTCAGAATCTTTACTTTAACCTAACGGCAATAACTTTAACGTTAAAATTCTCTTTAACGTTATTACAATATCAACAGTCAACACGGAATGCGTATTCATTTTGTCCCTTCTAGCATAGCAAACCACATAACACAAATGACTGCAAAGTTTTGAATTCTCTTTCGATCACCTGATCGATTGCCAGTTTTTGACTCTAATAATGTCTCACGATCTTGAAACTCTTTGCTTGGATTTATAGACTAATTAATCATTACACTTGTATTTGTGTCTGTGTGGTGAGACACATTACAATGATACAAATGTACATCCTATTTTGTATGTATATTCCTGAATTACATAACATCACATCTGTCAGAGGGGACAGATGTGTTTAATTGGACATGTTTATGCATAAAGTAAGAAATAATTATTAGAAGTATTATATTATATGGTAATACCAGGGTGCTCATATCATTGTAGGATGGCATATTTCCAACATATTGCAAAAAAGTTTTTTTAGGGGAACTCTAACATGTTTATAATAATTGACTAGCCCCTTAAATCCTATACATTTTTGTTGATCATTATGTTTATTACATATCAGACTAAACAATCCTGATTTTATAAATGATTTTGCGGATATTTTTGTTTATAATTTTCTCCATTTTATGCAATGTGTGTGTGTGTGTGTGTGTGTGTGTGTGTGTGTGTGTGTGTGTGTGTGTGTGTGTGTGTGTGTGTGTGTGTGTGTGTGTGTATATATATATATATCCTATGGTTCCACAAAGTCAAGGCCAGTGACTGTTCTGCTATGCCATGTTGCCACTGGTCTGCTATGTTCTGCTCGGCTATGTTCTGCTAATTGTACTGTCTACATGACTAGTAGACTTTGCACAAAAACACACAATTTATAATTAATAAAAAAATAATTTATAATCCCTGGGAAAACCGTAATTTCCGGGGTTTCCATGGTCAAAGAAATCAATAGGTACTAAAAATATGCACGGAAATTCCCCTTCTGCTTGAGATTAAGTATTTGGTTCAGCTCATGCTGCAGTGGAAGGAGACTTGCTGAATTGTGTTAATTGGGATTGTTGCTTAAGTAATGGATTGAATTGTAAACACTAACACTAATGTATTGTTTGTCCTTCCTCTTGACATATAACATTATTGTGATGTGTAAACAGAGAAACACTGTATTTAATCTATGACATGGCTGAAGGGATGAAAATGACTACCTATCAATAATCCAAATACTCGTAACAGTGCAATACAGGGACACAAGGGGGCACAACAACGACAGGAAAACAGGCAGGGTCAAACCTGGTACTGCATGAACAGGAACTAAGGAGGATGAGTCAGCATGAGCACAAGATAGGTCGGTGAGGAAAGTTTGTCGGTGGCATGCTTAAAATGGCTGATACCACGGAAGTGCTACTCATAAGATGGCCATTAATCCGTTAGTGATGACGCTAAAACTGAAAGTGAATGGCGTGAACCAGGAGGTGTGGGAAAGCCAGCTCACAAATTCCCCACTATACCAGTAATATCTAGAATTCACATAAACATGTAGTGAAATCTGATTGTGTCTCACTAGTTTCTGAAATGAGACTAACAAGCTTGCTAATAAAACTGGATTGAATTCAAACATGAATTCAAGTTTAGCGGCCCTGGCCTTATTACCGGGTCAGGATTTCATTTTCTATTAGCGTAAACTTTTATTTATTTAGATTGTTCAATCATTAACATGACTATATTATTTATGGTTTTGATTAAACAGCAGTGTGTGTGTGTGTGTGTGTGTGTGTGTGTGTGTGTGTGTGTGTGTGTGTGTGTGTGTGTGTGTATTAGCGCGCGCGCGTGTGCGTGTGTGTGTGTGCGCTTTTGACCACTCCTGCAGAGTTATCTTAAAATCGTGGACAGATTAACGCTGTCATGTTGGTTTTTCCTCTTATAGCCTAATATTTATGTGGTAGAAGAGAATCTTTGATCAAGAGTAAAAGTCACTTCCCCAAAAACTTTTGTTTCCTAAATATTCAGCGCTATTTTGCGAAAAATTTGTGGAAAGGAGTAGTCTGACAGCATTCACTGTTTAATATTGCGCACAGAGATATGAGCGATATTTGTGTTACTGTTAATACTTATTGCATGACTCATACTCATTCAAATTTCTTTTTTGAAAAATGACCCTTGCTCATTTGTTATGGCCAAAATGTAACTTTTTTTGCTAACTTACTCATTAAAAGGTTCTTTAACAATAATTTCCTGAATGAACTATCATAGTAAAATTAACGAGTAACCTGATCAAATTCTTTTTTAGTAAATGACTCCACCAAATCTTTGAAGGTGTGCTGTGGTAGCTGTCATCAAATCCTTAGAAGCAGATCATTTGATTCCTTTAAATAGATCCTACATGTATCAGACTTGTTTGTCCAGAAAATCCTACTGATGCTCAATCAGCTCGAGATCTGGGGAAGTTGGAGGCCGAGTTAACGCCCACTGTATCGTGTTTCTTAAACAATTCATTCAGACATTGCTTGACTTCCTCCCGGAGTGCATCATTGTTCACCAACTAAGCAACTCACACACACCATGCTCCTGGATATGTAAGATGATATGTTTACTGTATAAAATATTAGGTATAAGTTAATATAAATTTAAAAAATAGTTTTAAAAGAACACTAGACCCATTAAATTATAACACCATATTTCTAACAGTGTTCTCATCATTAAAAAATCAAAACAACCTCTTATGATTCATTTATCATTCTGGTATCAGTTAAGAAACCAGAATGATTCAGATTGAGCATCTATCTAAAACTAAGATCTTTCTATCCGCTGTTAGTATGTGTTTATTTATAACATTCTTGACAAGACTGTCTAATACTGTAATGAACCTAGCCAGCAAGTGAAACTACAAGAGCAGTTGGCTAAGTTAGCTAGCCAGCTATCAACAAGATTGCCAAATTGTGAAAGTGTTGATATAAACCGAAATTATGAGTAAACTGCAAAAAATAGATTAGATTAAATTCAATTAGATTAGATTCAACATTATTTGTCATTGTGCAGAACACAATGTACAGGGTCAATGCAGTTAGCAGCTAACCAGAATTGCAAATAGTACTATATATTCTTCCAGTAAGGAATGATCTACAATACTTACATTCACATACACATGCTCAGTTCACCTCTGACAACTTCCTCTGCAAGAAATACTTTTCAAGTTAAAAGGATTTTTGTTTATCATCAGAGTTTTTGTTATACTGTCTAAACTACTAGAGAGGAGAATTGTCATATCATGTCATGTCATATCTATAGTCATGTAATTTAAATCAGCATTTTCTCAGGTTCTAACAAGGTTTAGCTACATCACATGCACCTGTAGAGACACATACACACACACACACACATATTCCAACATTTACTATAACATACACTCACACAGTTCAGTAAGCTTTCACAAAATTATTATAATCACTGTCTTATTATCATGGTATTGTTAAGAAATATATTTTTAGTTCTAGTATTGAATGTATTGTAATAAGCTTTCATCTTCTCTGTTACCTTCTCTTAGTCACACACACATGCATTCACTTAAACACACACATACAGTTCACTTCAGTATGTGAACCAAGAAGTTTTACCAAGAAGTTCACAGAAATATTATTAAATTTCAGTGTCTTTTTATTTAAAAAGTTGCAACCAAAACATGGTTGTTGCCTCTTACTTAAAATACTGTATGTTGTTAGTTTTTTCCCCTTTTTACTTTCTGATCAACTCTGTTCTATCTCTGACTTTTGTATGTTCACAAATAAAATAAAGAAATTGCAAAATTATGTGAAGTAATTATTTAATTACATTTTACTATATGTTTTATCTACCCTGCTATAGAGCCAATTGTAACATCTGAAGTTGTTAGTATAAATGACATATATTAGGTATTATTATATGTACTGTACACATGCTCGTTACAAGGCTTTCTGTTCTGAGAAGGGTGAGGCATGTGAATAAATCTACACCTCAGAGCTTGTGACAGTGCAGGCCTGTTACTGGAAAAGGCTGCACGAGGTCTATTGTGTCTATTGTGCAATCTCTTTGGGTAAAACGACGATCATCCTATGATCACCCTTCATTGTGCACCAGTCCTGGACCACCTCCAGGGCCTTCCTCTGCAAGACCCTGTGTCAGATCACAACAAATAAAACGTGTGGGTGAAATGATAGGATGAATGAAGGACAGCCAATATAATTTAATCATATAAAATTAAATAGAGTTCTTTATTCTTTAATAACTATAAACTGCGCGTAGACACTCAAGTTTGACCGTTGCAGTGAGAGGTTATGTCATGACCCAATACCTCACCATAATACTGTATATACAGGTAAAGAACATTCATTTATCCACACTGTATATGTGTAAAATTCAAATAAGGTTAAATTAGTGTCCCTTAGTGTGTTTTTCATATAGAACTGCACATCACACACACACACACACACACACACACACACACACACACACACACACACACACACACACACACACACACACACACACACATGAAGTGCCATGTGTAGACAGGTTATTTTACAGTCTTTTTTGTTTTGTTTTGTTTTTTCTTTCTTTTTTTTCTACAAGGCTTTCTGGTCTGAGAAGGGTGAAGTACGTGAATAAATCTACACCTCAGAGCTTGTGACAGTGAAGGCCTATGTTACTGGAAAAAGCTGCAGGGGGTGGGGGATTACCAGTCTATTGTGCAATCTCTTAGGGTAAAAAGAACATTAATCTAATACACATGTGTTTTTGATGTACTATTAGTCTTCTGTATCTCATCTAACATGATTAAACTTAAAGTACTTATTTGTGAGCATTATCAGTGCGTTTAGTTTTCACACTGTAGAAAGTGTAAAACGCATGTACTTTGCTCTGCTGGTGACCAGCCAAACAAAAATCACAATCATGAGGCAAATAGTCGTTTTACATTAAGTATTTTTTTTATATATATTTATACGTTTTAGAAAACCTATAATAGCATGAAAACAGTAATGAAGTAACGAATGCATAAAAGAGTGGTCATTTTTTAGCTCAGAGTTGGTTGGGAAATGTCAGATCTCTCTCTCTCTCTCTCTCTCTCTCTCTCTCTCTCTCTCTCTCTCTCTCTCTCTCTGAGGAATTTGGTCCAACAGACAAAAATATGCGCCATGGGTCATGACATAACCTCTCACCCTCTCACCGCGACGGTCAAACTTGAGTGTCTACGCGCAGTTTATATTAAAAAATAAAGAACTCTATTTAAATTTATAAGATTAAATTATATTGGCTGTCCTTATCATTTCACCCACAGGTATTATATTTGTTGTGATCTGACACAGGGTCTTGCAGAGGAAGGCCCTGGAGTTGGTCCAGGACTGGTGCAAAACGAAGGGTGATCATAGGATGATCGTCGTTTTACCCAAAGAGATTGCGCAATAGACTGGTAAATCCCCACCCTCCTGCAGCCTTTTCCAGTAGGCCTGCACTGTCACAAGCTCCGAGGTGTAGATTTATTCACTTGCCTCACCCTTCTCAGACCAGGAAGCCTTGTAGAGAGCATGTGTACATATGATAATACCTAATATATGTTATTTATACTTGAATAGACAACGTCAGATGTTACAATTGGCTGCATAACGGGGATAGATAAAACATATATTAAAATCTATTTAAATAATTCCTTCACATAATTTTGCATTTGATTTTATTTGTGATCTGACGGAGTCGTTACTGAGTTTATCTGGCTGAATAAAGGCAAGGTCTAAGTAAAAAGGGGAAAAACTAACAACATATTTTAAATAAACTGGCAACAACCAAGTTTTAATTACAATTTTCGGCGTATCATCCTATGATCACACTTCGTTTTGCACCAGTCCTGGACCAACTCCAGGGTCATAAGATGATACGCCGTAATATGTCGTTCTTTAAGTTGTTCTTTAAATCGATTCATCGGAAACCCGCCTCACATTTATAAATCCTTGCGTAAACATACATGCAGATGAAAAATGCAGATTAATGAATCTCTGAGTGCTGCCCACAAATCATAATCATAAACGTGTAGCAAGACATTATTATTAGTAGTATCCCATATATAGTAGTGATCACAATGGCTAATAATAATAATAATAATAATAATAATAATAATAATAATAATAATAATAATAATAATAATAATTGGGTAATGCGGAGTAGAGGATCTTTCCGCTATCGAACACTGGACACACACACACACACACACACACACACACACACACACACACACACACACACACACAGAGATAATAATATATACTACTACTACTACTACTACTACTGCTGCTACTACTACTACTACTACTACTACTAATAATAATAATAATAATAATAATAATAATAATAATAATAATAATAATAATAATAATAATGAGGTAATGCGAAGTAGAGGATCATTCCGCTATCGAACACTGGACACACACATACACACACAATTTGCCTTTTTTCTTGTTTAGCCTGAACACAACAACTAAGAAATTATTATACCTCACCATAATACTGTATGCACAGGTAAAGAACATTCATTTATCCACACTGTATACTTACAGTACACCGTACATGCGTAAAATTCAAATAAGGTTAAATTTGTGTCCCTCATGTGTTTTTCATATAGAACACACACACACACACACGCACCACCACCACCACCACCCCCCACACACACGCGCACACACACAGAAAATAATATATACCATGGGTGGCCAACCCGCGGCTCAACTTTTTTCGTTTTTGTCAAACGAACATACCTCAAAGTTTCCCAGGAGGAGCAAGATCATTCGCTCTCAAAATGGCAGGGTAAAAAGTTGATATTTCATATGTGCCCATGTGGCTCTTTGCGGTGATACAACAAAAATGTGCCTCTTGGTCTCTGACTGGTTGGCCACCGCTGATATATACTACTACTACTACTACTACTACTACTACTACTACTACTACTAATAATAATAATAATAATAATAATAATAATAATAATAATAATAATAATAATAATAATAATAATAATGGGATAATGCGAAGTAGAGGATCATTCCGAAGAAGAAGAAAGTTTCTGTTATTAGCCACCAGATGTCAGTATAAAAGTGGTTTGTACAGACGCCTAAAATCGCCCGCCAATATAATCTCCTCCATTTCGAAAGACACGTGTATTGAAACATCGCAGAGAGCTCATTACAATGCCGAACATGACTCGTTTCGGTAAGACTCTTTTCGCTTTATTTCGTATATATGTTTTGTTTATAGTCATGTTTACTATATCGGTTTGACAGCAGATTTGCACCTGTTCTAAAATGCAGTATTGAAACTGAGAGCTTCTTCTAACGAAAATCGGTCAGTTTTCTGAAAGTCTGCGGTGTTTCTTTTGAAATCGATTCTACTATTTTTCGAACAAAAGCGCTAACGAACAAATACGCCGACCTCAGCACAATTCAAAAAGAACATCTACACCACACTGTTTCTTTTAACAGCACACGTTTGCACGCCTTGTCACGTGCTACAAAAGCATTGTTATAATAATAATAATAATAATAATAATAATAATAATCATTTCTTTGCTCATGTAAATAGGACTTTTTTAGCATGACCCTGCTGGTGTGGATGGATAACTATTTTCTCTGATGTTGATCCGTACACAAATCGTACTGTATAGCGCATTTAACAAGAAAGCATTTCTTGAAAGCATTTTTTTAAGAAAAAAATTGAGACAAATTGAGTTGTGATTCAGTTAATGTGAAATTAACATAAACTAAATCCATATAAACATAAACCAAAGCATGCGCCCTTTTGAATTATCACAACAACAGAGCAATGTAATAATTCATGATAATTCATATATATATATATATATATATATATATATATATATATATATATATATATATATATATATATATATATATACTACATTGCTACCACACACACATATTTTTTATAATTCTATACGCGTGCGTGTGTGTATACAACTACTACACTGCTACCACTGTGTGTGTGTGTGTGTGTGTGTGTGTGTGTGTGTGTGTGTGTGTGTGTGTGTGTGTGTGTGTGTGTGTGTGTGGTAGCAGTGTAGTTAACAGGATTACAGAAACACATAATTCACTTGTGCTTTTTTTAATCATACACTGCATACTTTTTTTTACATATTATTTGTATATGTAAAGTTGAAAAAAGACTATCACACATTTAAAATGTGGTTCTTAGCTAATGTAATAGTGAAATAGTGATTGCGGTTTCAGGGGCATCACCTAATTAATTTCAATGGACCTTTTTCAATGTTTAAATTCATTTTGGTAAACGGCTATATTAATTCAATTCAAATATATTTGTATAGCACTTTAAACAATGGGCATTGTCTCAAAGCAGCTTTACAGAACATAAGAAATATACAAAAGTTTATACAAAGATTCAAGATTAATATTATACTTATATATATTTAGTATATATTTAAATGTGTTTGTATTTATCCCAATGAGCAAGGAAGATGACTGAGGCAAGGAAAAACTCCCATAGATGGAAGAGTTGAGAAAAATTGAGAGTCAAAGGGGAACCGCTTTTTTTTGGGTGACACTGGATGATGTAATTATAAATTATTATAATCACAGGACAGTGTTTTTATGAATAATAAACTTTCTACAGTCATATACAGACCGTCTATTATACGATAGAGTAGGCTATATGACTGTTAGTGGGTCAGTAACTTTCTCAGACGACGCCCGAATAAGTAAAGTGCTTAGTGTTATTACTCAATAACTGTTATACATAAAGTACAATATTAAGACACGTTAAAAGTTTTCACTAAAATTTATGAATGCAAAATAATATTACTAGCATAGGGTACCAGTTTAAATTACTTAAAGATTCAGATTCAGTACACACTTTCCTGTAGACTGTCTCTCATAAAACAAACAAAATAAATACTTTTGTGTCTGTGGCATTTATTTAACTCTAGTTGACACAAACTTTTCGACCAAGTTTTAAAATGTAGATTAAAACAGAAATTTTAAAAAGAAATCACCGCCGCAGAAATGTTTTGATGTTTGCAGGTGAAGGTGACTCATGCACATGTTAGGACGAATAAATTGCTACAGCAGTTGCAAGGACAGGTTTATTAAGGTATAACGTTTAAGGTGTGTGTGTGTGTGTGTGTGTGTGTGTGTGTGTGTGTGTGTGTGTGTGTGTGTGTGTGTGTGTGTGTGTGTGTGTGTGTGTGTGTGTGTGTGTGACGTATCTGTACTTTACTTCGCTATTTACATTTTTGTCATCTTTCACTTTTTCTCCACCACATTTCCTAGATAACATGTATACTTTTACTACGTTATATTTCCACTAAGCATCTTCGTTACTCGTTACTACAAAATAAAATCAGAAGAAATGTGTGCGACTGTAATAAGGGAGGTTTGACGAATCACTGCTCCTAGATTGCATTACGCGCTCCGCACTCTCTACGGAGAAACACAGGCGCAGCGTGTACGCGCATGTCAGAGCTGGAGGCATTTATCTATAACGGCGGCAACCAAAAGCAGTGAAATGTCACTATTCTTATTAGCAGAGTTGATAGCACAAACAAAATATTAATGCAATATCAATACTAAATAAAAATAACATTTATTGATTTGGTCTCTGTCTTGTGAATATTTTTAGATTAATGACTGAATTCATTGGACACACTGTTTGTAGAGAATGCACACATACATGAACTGATTTGATTCAAGACTGGCATCATTACATCATGCATAACATTTTGGTGTCCACTTTTGCCATTTTAAATAATACCATAACTTTTGGCTTACTATGTAGTCATATAATATATAATATAAAACTCTTCTTGTTTTAAATTCTCACTGAGGGCTAAAACCCCTAAAGATGAAACCCTAGAACCGCCCCTGCTCTTATGCCTACCGAAAATCACTGAAATTTTACTTTTTACTTTTACTTCAAATACCTAAGTACATTAAATATCAGAAAATTACTTTTGATACTTAAGTACAGTATATCAGATACTTTAAGACTTTTACTTGAGTAATATTCTAAAAGATGACTTTTACTTCTA